>NW_026116628.1:0-32422 GCF_001640805.2 Lates calcarifer
TGACTAACATTCAATGAAAATCTGTACAAGCTCTTTCAAAACCAGAGAACGTGTCTGAGAGTCATGATAATACATCACCTGTAGCTACTCTACAGATAAATGATAACTGGCTTGACATATATTGAGAACATGTGAGCTTTACAGCCCATATCATCATTCCACTGTACACAAGCCTGTCGTAGCACAAACAAACAATAAAGCACCCCAAGCTGCTTGAGGTCACAAATCTACAAAAGTCAGTTTTCCTGTACTGTTTGTCTCTTGGTGACATTACAAACTGGTCTGGGTTTGTATCTAGTTAATAGTGAAGACTGTTTAAGGATAATTGTTGTTTTTGGGTGTAAATGGTTGATAGGGACAGAAATCCTTGGAATTGGTGCAGTATTGAACAAGAAGAATGTACCCTGCAGCTGGGGAATAGCACTTTAATGGAATCCTAAGGGGCTATTTTCCACATCAAAGTAAATCCACAAAAGTGCTTGTTTTTGCCACTGACAGGCTTGGTTTGTTGTTCTATATCTGACAACATTATGGATAGGATTACTACAGAGATAGACATTTAGAGTAAGATTGTTTTCATTTAACCAAAAAAATCAGTGTTATATCACTATCAGACTCTTTAGACAAGAACTGTAATTTTACCTCACAAAGCATGGGAGTTGCTGGTCAACAGTTACTGTGTTGTACTTTTACTTATGTGAAGGATCTGAATAAATATATTAACAATCTGAGCCTGTCAGTGGCAAAAACAAGTATTTTAGTGGATTATTTTGGTGGAAATAGCCCCATATGATGACATTGCAGGGCTGTTTTGCAGCTGCCATTCTTGCTCAATACTGCACTGATTTTATGAATTTGTGTCAAAAAAACAAAACAAAACAAAACAAAAAACTTAGGAAAATAAGGCTCAGGTTCAAAATCACAGCATTATCAGTATAGCATTTAGTATCTAAATGCACCCAACAGTCTGAGGTCAAAATGAACCTTGCTGTCAGCTCCGTTCTACAGAGCACTGTCCCCATGAATCGATAGAGAACAATAACCCTGGCAATACCATCACTTTGAAAAGGTGTCCTCAGCTGAGAGAGTGTTGCTTGCTAAAGCCACAACCATATAAAAACAGTGCTCTCCATACTTGACACAAAGTTTATACAAAGTCTGAGTACTAGAGACAAAGACCTTAAAGGATAATTCTGATTTATTACTACATTTTTTCTTATTGTTTGTCCATTTCTATCAGTCATAACATTTGGCAGTGCTTTGGCTGCCTCAATTCACTAGCAAGCTAACACTAGACTACAGATTTGTTGTGGCAGTTATGTTAAGGTAAGCAAGTTGCAGCAAACAACCTTAGTTTTGTTAATTATTTCTCCATCTTTGCTTCCATATATTACTTCTTGGGTAGTTTGGAGTTAAAATCATCTATTCAGAAATATTCAATTTTACTTGCATATTTAGAGGCTTAAATAATCTGAACAGACTATATAAACTATTGTGGATAAACTGTTGGCTTGGTTCATAACGTGACTGACTACGTTTCTTAATCTACCAGACATGGATTGTAGGGATGTTGCTGTGTTGTTGCATGTTGATGGTGGAAATAATACCTTTGCAACAACAACAAAAAAACACAATACAAAGTTGCCAGGATTTGCAGTGTCCATCCAGTATTTTTGCTTGTATTCTTTTTATTACTTGTAAATTTGACTCTCAACTTTGTCTATCTGGCATGGATATAAATAAACAAAGAAAAGAGATGTGAAGTGTATAGAGCTATGGTAGCATATAGTCTGGATACATGCCAACTTGCTGAATCACATTTCAGTCCTGACTTCCTCATCCTCACACAAGACACAAAACATTTAATCAACCATCATTGTAGACCTTGGAGCTACCGAATTGCCTTCATTTTGATAGGCAGATGTGTAGAGAAATTGTTCAAAATGTCTGCAGATTGTAACGTTGAATGTGTGTTAGTGCAATTTGCGGTGCAGACTGAGGTTAGTGTGGCAGTTTGCTTCGACTGACAATCCCAGGTAAGAGCCAAGTAAGGAGGTCACTTTCCACTGTAGAACACTGAAGAGGATGATGGAGGGACAAGATGAGGACAGGGAAGAAATATATAAAATATTCAAATCTGACTTTGCTTCTGTCATAGCTACAGGCATTGCATTTCAATTAATCATGATACAGTATCTCTTTTCAATGGACTGATGGCAGTGGATACAACTGGTACATTCCAAATTCTGTCACTGATATTGATTGCACTTGTTTTTCTAAAAATTAAAATCATATTTCTCATACAGCATCTAGAGGATGTTGGTCCCTGCCTTACCTCTCTGTCTTATATCTTTTCACTTCATGATCAACGATCAACAGCTTCTTCACAATGAGCATTACAGCCTCAGTGAGCCACTAGTATGGCTATAGATTCTAGTCTTAGATCTAGTCCTACATCTAGTCTTAAAAATGAATAAAATGAAAGTTATGAAGTCAACTACAGTTCCATGAATCCTGGATAACCACCAGAGGTGGTGCTTTATGTACTGGATCTCTGTCTCATGCATACGCAGGCTGCGTATTCTATGCTAACAATGTCACTTGTGACCCTAGATGACCTAAGAGACGTTATATCACCTGGTGTCATCAGAGAATATGTTGTGACGCCTGAGTTATCCGGGTTCCACCTCAGACATGACTAGCTCACAGACAAAGTGTTCAGTTCACTGACACGCTTGCTGGCAAGAAGAAATAGGATTTTGAGACCCATCTAAGCCCTGCCTGCGCCGGAGGGTCAAAGGGAGGCAAGCATAGAGCATCTAACACTAGCGGGTTTTAGGGCACTCTGCACCACATCATGCCTACGAACTTAGTTGTTCAAAATCACTGTAAACCACTCCCTCTGGGGGCCTTTTGCTTTAATTTATGTACTCAGGACTATGTACCCTTATGTACCCTTCAAAATAAACTCAATTCAACTGGAAGAAGAGCCTGCAGGAGACTTGTCTCTTTCAAACATACAAGTAAGTGGTTGCAAAGATTTGACAGTCAGCACCTAAAGAATTAAAAACCACGTTGAAAATCTGCAATGAAAAGATTACTGCAAATTTTCCATGCAGTTAAAGTTGATGAGTAGAGGAAGAACTTTAGCTTTAAAATAAACCAAACTGCAATTTGAAATTCAGCTTCAAACTTTGTCAGGATTGTTAACAATTAGCAGTAAGGTGATACAATATAAAATAGAAAAGCAATCTAATGAAAAGGGTTTAATAAAAACATCCAACACCTAACAAAGTTTCAAACTGACCCATGACACACCAAACATGGACCAACTACACTGGCTTAAAGAACAGTGGTAACAAACAAAAGCTCATCAACACAGATAGACATAGAGGTTGTTGTTGGAGATGGTTAATGGCAAAGAGGTACAGGCTGAAAATTACCACTTGAATCAGCACCTCTGTGACCCATCTCAATAAAAATTGTACGTCATAAACAGCAACATGCAATTCATGGGCAGGGCTGCCATTACAAGACCAATTGTAACCAAGGCCAACGCACAAAAACACATAACCTGGTGTAACAGGCACAGAACTCTGGTCAGTGGAAAATGTTTGGATGAGTCATCCTTAACTCTGTTTGCCACACTCATACTGGCTTTCATTTGGAGAGAACCAACGGATTCCTTCAACCCACCTACATATTAAACATGGTATGGACAGTGGGTCTAATTTAATCTCTGCATGGGTACAAAAGCCAAGTGATCTAAGTTGTAATGTAATGTTAACTTACAATGCACCAATATTCCAGGATGATAACGCCCATACACACCAGTAAAAACATCAAACAGTTCATGTCAGTACGAAGTGAAACACTTTCTATGGTCTAATCACTAAGGCTCTTACATAGATGCATGTCCACTGTGGTTTTGAATTAGCACCAACAGAACACAGGCATCAGTGCGAAAGTATTGTCCTGCAGTTGCTATTTATTTTAATGGCTGCTGTATTCATCAACTAACAAAGTGAACGCCATTACAACTATAGCTAAAACCACTGATAATGAGCAATCTTTTCCATTATATTTCCAGGATATAAATATCATAGCTATGAAGATGATTTACAAGCTAAATGTAAATTTAGACCACATGTTCTTTTCAGGCTGACCTCTGATCCTTCATTTGACCTAAAAACTTAGGGTCATGTCAGGAAGCAGGGGATGGGGATAAGTCTCACTGCTGAGCAAGGCTATGAAAAAAGAAAATACTAGTCTGAGGGCAGTCACATATGTTACTCAGAACCTCAAGTGCTATACTGTACATTCATCAGTTATATGAATTAAATACTTCATACTGTTTACTTAATATAACTACTATTCAACAACAGACAGAGACTAGATAGTAAACTAAAATTCATCTGAGTATAACAGTCAGTAGCACCAGAGTTAAGCTTCAATCCACAAATATGCTACACTAAAGTTGGACGCCTCCACCATCACACTACAAAGTCAATGTATTATAAACTCACTAACTCCTTTAGGTATCAACTAAAGAGCATGTTGTCTACATGTAGACATATAACAATGCAATTAATCTTTTTTTTAAAAATCCCAATAACAATGTGTGATGTCAACAGCTATGTGATGTGCAAAGAGTGAGGTGCCTCTAAAGAGAGAATACTGCAATAAGCTAATGATCAGCTAATGACATATTGTGTGGAAATGGTATTATCAATATTTACTGTATGATTCAAAGAAAACATGTGATATGTGTTAAAGGTCACCGTGTGAGAGTAGATGTTAGTGTTCACTGAATACAATGCGTACTTTGTGTAATCCATATTAAAGTGTGAAAAAGACACAGAATTTTTAAAAAATAATACAAGGAAACGTTAGGAAATAATGGTGTAAAAATAAAAGATAACTTAGTTTTTATCATGTATGCACTTTGAATGGTTCTCTGGTTTCTTTGTCAACAAATAAACTCTGCTGCCTTGGATACTGCTGTCTCCTGATAATTTTTAAACACCTGAATCTGGCTGAAGATTTCTGATTGCGTCCCAGTGGTTTGGGACCCTAAACCCAATCCACGTCAATGTGAAAGGTGAACTAAAAAAATTAGTCTTTTGCTTGCACCCAACGCTACAGAATGAATACAGGACTTAGACACAAGCACAGTTCTAAATGAATGACGATGTTGCTGCCTGTGCTGGATGTGTAAATACACAAATGTTTGCTATATCAACTTAATAAAGTGATAATCTGTCAGCATTCAGATTATTCTACTGCCTCTAAGTGGCCAAATAATTAATTAATGCAGGTTCTGTCATCTGCAACCGCTTTGTTACTTGTTTTGTTTCATACAATACTTACAATGCAGGTATTGTCCTTATGCTGGTATCTATTTTTGGTACAGTCAGTTAACAGGTAGTATTTATGACCTGTGATCCAGACAGTATACAGACAGATCTGTGATGAAATAATCTGTATTGTATGGTAGGCTATTTATGAAACTCAATATACAGTAAGTGATCACAGATCATTACCATCCAGGTATCAGTTAAGACCAAGCAAAATTATTTGGCAGTGTCTATAAACATAGCCTGTCCCACTGTTGAACTCTACTACAGATTAAATGATGGCTGTAATACACAACTGTGATGTTTTCCTGTACAAACCAAAGAAAAAAGGGATCCTATTGTTTCTGTGAGGATGTTAAAGCTTTTATAATCTAACAATGACAGTGTGGCAGAACCAAGTTTGATGTTAGTAGCATTCAGATAAGTCTACATTAATGTGGCCATGGCCTAGAATCAGTTACTAGTGAGACTTCAAAATGATTACACTATTGACTCAGGAGATATAAACTACTCAGTGACAATGAGTTCTGTATGTAGAAAGATGTGAGCAATGTCAGTGCAGATATGTGGAAGAGAACAGAAAAAGTAGACACTAACTTCTTGAGAGCAGCAATGAGGTATATGCTCTTGGGCAGCAGTAGGTAGACCTGGTCTGTGAGCACAGCATGGATGATCTTCTTGGCTACATAGTCTGGATTCAGGATTGGCAGCAGTGATGGCCACCTGATGAAAATAAGAAAAACAATTAAGATCCAACTACAGTAAACCACATACCAACAAATAGTAAGTTTCCCGTTTGCCCTGCAAGAGATGACATATATACCTCTGGCATAAATTCAAGCTAACTGACAAAATTTGATTGTCAGTTGGGTGTAAAGTAAATTTAACAAAGACTGTACACAAACCTTCGCTTTTTTTGGACAAGCTCACGGCTAGCTTGCCCAATTAATGTACATGTAATCATTTAGATCGGATCAGGGTTTTTTTTTTTAAAGCATGAGGGAGAGTTGAATGGGTGGGGGTAGGGTGGCAGGGAGAGCCTATGAAGTTAGTTATTGTAGTTTGGCTAATTGCTCAACTGTTGCAGCCGCAGTGGAGGTTATGACACTCAAGCAGGCAAAAACAACAACAACAACAACAAAAACAAAACCTTTAAAACATTTTGGACCCAATTGTTGCAATATGCATAAAAAAAAATCACACTTCTTCTTGGAGTCATAACTCTGGAATCTGTGATTTATACTCACAGAGAATATCAATATCTCCAAGGATATAAAAAAGGACAAATAAAACCAGAAATAAAGACTTATCAATGACATAGCTCAGGATGTGTGTAAATGACCTGATATTAATGAGAAGACACCCACAGTTTCCAAAGAACAGTGTTAAACTTTCAGGAAATTTACCAATGCAGGAAAAACATGTCAGGGAACTGACTCTTAGATCCAGTGGTGTCTGGTAAGGTAAAGATGCACATGCAATAATTTATCCAAGGAAGGCCACTTACGTACGCCGACGAAGGGCACAGACAACTTTTTTATGTTTTTATGACGTTTTGTGGTTATTTTAAGGACCTCAGTGTACAAATGTGAGAAGTAGGAAGTGACAGGCCAGGTGTTCAGTGTTGGCATAAAGCATGTGTCCTTTTGGCTTCAGGGGCCTGTTGGATGGATGAAGGCAGGAAGACAGAAATAAAGATGGACACAAGTCTCCAAACACTTTTAAAATCTGACCCCAGGACATCTGGGAATGTACCACAATGACCCTGCAATGGTGTGTGTTGTGTGTGTGTGTTTCTATGGATAGGTAAAAATAGAAAGACACTGCCAGTCTAATGTCTAGCAGTCTACCATCACCAAAAAGACCTCTGGCATTATTTTGTGTTCCTGTTGAATAGTTAGTGGCTTTTTCTCTTTGCTCCATTTATCCATCTGTCTGTGTGGGTTTAAAGATAGATAAAGTTTGCATTATATAGGCAAAATTCACTGGTTCCTACTGTAGACAGAAATCTGCCTATAACAAATAAATAGTTTTATATTTTAGACCGGACGTTTTAAGGCTCAGTCATTTACTACAACAGCTGGTCACCAGCTCTCTTGCCACCCAAACAGTTAACCTGAAAATAACTAGAAATTAGCCGTTACCACTGTTGGTGAATTAAAGTACTTGCTGACGTGCACAGAGCTGTGTCCATGATGCACCACCCTTTTACACCCAACTGAGCTGTCATAGACGCACGGTGACAGTTATAACTACTGTAACTGAATAAGTGAAACAGGCACGGACATCCAGTAATTTTTATTGCTCAATGACAGATTAAAAATAATAAAATAAATATGAATTAGATCAGATTATATTGTGGCCTGATACAATATGACATCAGATATCTGAATGTCCATCAGTTACATGATGCCTGAATCATATAGCTAGGCTTGTTGGAGATTTGAAGTCGGGCACAGATACAGAGTATAATAAGAGGTAATATTAATGCACAAAACCTAGAATTAGTATTATTACAATCTCCTATGAGACCAAGGGGAGGCACCCTGGCTGTCCCAGGATCAGCACCTTGAGCAGTGATTATGATGCACTCTGCAAAATAAATGATCCAACTGTAAAGTAGAAGGATGCTGTTGATAATCTTTATCACAACTGAACATTATTTAGCATCAGTGAACTTTCCAGCTCACTGTAGGTCTATGATCCAGAAGCCTGCAGGCAGATGAAGACATTGTTTGGAAAATAACACTGCTTTCAAACAATTTGAATTTCCCCTTCCACGAGTATATCTTGCATAAATTTCACAACAAGTTAGAAACAGTAAATGTTCTTTGTGGTGGCCAGGCATGTGACACATGCAGGTCTGAATGATAACTATTGGTTAATGTACGTTTACTCTGTTCCCTTTGAATGCTGCTGTTAAAGGAGAATAGCTTTGAAATTAAATTTCAAACAGCGTTGCATTCCAGTTCTAAGCAGGGTCATACATAATTATATAATTAGTTACAGAACACCTTGATATTTTTGTAACACCACCACGGGATAGCTTGTGTGTTGAGAACTGGAACTAGCTAATAGGCCACATTGTAAAATAGATTTTACAGAGCAACAGTGTCACAACTGATTTTCATCATGACATTTCTAAACCTTTTGTGATTTAACTTTTTTAGAAAACTTGCAAGAATGGAAACACATTTTTCTAATCCCTTTACGTTCCCAGGTTTTTCATAACCATATGAACCCTGAATTAAAGGCTCCAGTCTCAGTGCCTGGTCTGTGGGGTTTATGATTCTGACCAGAGGCAAGTGGAGATGTTGGGGCATTGATGAAATGTGGTCTCTGCAGTGCATGCAAGTTGAGCAAGAAGCAAAGTTTTGAACGTACTAAGGTTTACTGAGGTCTTCATGGCACCTGAACCACTGAAATCATTTTAATGTGAACAGAGGTCACAGAGTTGAGTTTGCAGCAAACAGCAGCAATGACAAAAATGAGCAAACAAGAAAACAGAGAGATTCCACACCAAATGATGATGACAAACCTTAAAGGAAAAATTAGAAATGGAGGCTCATCTCCACTAATAACCTAAAAACTAAATAAAGGCTCGGCTTTCTTGGTGTATTGTAACCCTACTGCTCTATTTCACGCTCCATAAAAATATTACATTTCATCTTTCTCTCAGTCCCACTCTTTTTATATTCTGAATCATTTCCTGGATTCATTTTCATTTCATTTTCTTCCCCCTGGAGCTCTGTGGCTTTCAGGGCTGTCATTACAAATAAGACTTTATGCGTAACTGAATTGCCAAGTTACATAAACTATAATTTTCAACCCTCCCCTTTACTCCTCTTCCCTCGTTCACCTCCTCTTCTCCTCTGCTATGGCAAGTTAGTCAATCTCACACCAGTCTGTGCACCGGCCAGGATATAAAGCCCAGAGCAAGTACTGCTTAATGACTTTCTGTATGGCCTCACCCAGACAGAAACACATACACCTCCCTCAATAAAGCCAGGACAAGAAAATCTATAGGAGAGTATTAACATTGGCCATGTGATTATTAAAGCCAATGACTGAGAACAGTGATGGAAAATTTCTACATAAAGAAAGAAAAAAAGAGCAGAGAACATTATTTGAAAAGAGATGGAGATAACTTGTGTGAATGGTCCATTTAAGCCAAGCCAAGCTAAGCTGAGGTGATAATAGCCAATCATTTGAAGCCACCAGAGTGATCCAAAGAGAGCACTATTGACTGTGATCAAAGAAGCATCATCATTATAGTTTATGGCGTCATTTGAAATGTGATTAGTACTGATGACTGAAAAACTGGTGACCTCATAGCTGCAGCTCTCCTAAGAAATAATGTTAGGGATGTCATTGTGGGTGCCAATACACCTAACCACAACTGTCAGTGCCAAAAGCTTCAACTAAGGAGAGAGCAGACATCCAGTTTAATTAGCACTAGTACCAGAAAAGGCAGCACACTAATCTGTCTGCTCCTGCTGCTTGTGTTTCTTGACAAGACATCAAAACATGATTTGTGCAGACAGCTGGCTAGTTAACATTAACTACTGAGCAGATCATGAAGCAGGTTAAGGGGGTTACCTCGCAAAGTTGAGCTCACTTTTAGTCTGATTAAATCAACATGGTAACCTATGCTGTGCAGGAAAACTGTTTTTAGTGACAGGTAAGACAAAGAAATTGGCATAAACAGCAGAACCAGTGCTTTCCATGATTATGTCTGAGGCAGAACATTGCTTTGCTTGTTATCATTATTATTATTATTGCAAAATACATAACTCTACATTTTAAAAACTGCCTCTGAAAATCACCAGGATTAGAGGTGACCACTGTGATAAATGTTTGCCCTCTGTAGCCTCTATTGCATAGACATTACTGGACAAAAATCATTACTGCTGTCAGTAAGTTCATAGTAATTTATAAATGAAACATATCAGATAGACTTTATCGGGCATTAATGTGTTTTATCCATTTCTTTTGCATCTGTAATTTTCCTCTGTGGCACAAACAATGTTCTGCTAACTCTAATTCATAACATATATTTTAAAAAAAATCATTTTTTTAACATGAAACAGAAGGACATGAATGTAAAATATATATTTTCTATAAACTAGATTACAGATAATTTTGAGATGGTAATCCCAACACATTATCTAGCTTTACACTTAACCATACTTCTATTTTTATAATTGCTTTTTAATCTATTTTACTATTGACTTTTTGCCATTGCAAATAACCTAATTTTGCCACAATGGGAACTTTATTATATTGTAAATATTCTGCAGTTGAGCTTGTTGATGAAATCATGAAAAGAGACCTACTTGGTTTGACATCCATCGAACATTCCAGTGTTGATGAAGTACGGACACACAATGGTGGTCTTGATGCCATCTTTTCCAGTTGCCAGTAGCTCCAGACCAACTGACTCTGCAAAACCTACTGCTCCAAACTTACTAGCACAGTAGTCTGCAGGGAGAAGGGTCAGAGATACAGGAAAAAGCAAGTGAAAAGGATAATCAATCGTAAGGAGTCACAGAGGTCAGTTAATGCTCTTGTTTGTTGTTTTACCTCAAGTATCGTTCAGAAAGGACACATTCCAAAAGGATAGTAAATTACTAATTACTTTGCATATTTGCTGCCAACCGTCATTTTACCCTTGAGTTTCAATCATTCAGATTCAGATTTAATAATCTTACCCATTAAGATAGACACCTGATTCCTTTTAATTACAGATGATTAAAAAGCCATATGTAAAGTTCCGCCCCAAAGAACAGACAGTGTGCATTTTGTTTTGCTTATTTAAACTGAAGACAGGCTGACATGGAATTGGAGTTGCAGGGTCAAAATTTCAATGTGCACCAGTCTACATGTTAACTGCACCTGTTTTAACAGGTCTGCATATAAAGACACCCACCCTACTTTAAAGCAGAATCACAAACTAGATCAGGGCCTGAAGAGTGGACAGAGGGCCAAAACAGAAATGATTTGAATATGGATGTGATCAAAGACAAAGATACAACTATATCAGATGCTGTTTCAATCAGTCAAAAGGAAGAACTCTGTATGGCTGTTTGTATTTCAGTCAACTATGAGGTTTTGTTAGGTGTACTTCCACTGGGAAACACTGCATCTGCCCAGTTTTTTGTTTTTTGTTGGAAGAGAACTCAAAGTCACCTCCCTTCCACATGCACCACATGCATAGCTATCAAGTAACATGTTTGCTGATCACAGTACAGCGATTATTTACAATAATGATTTTGTGCCATGGCCACATCTGTTACATAATCTAACCCAAGCAGGCAGGTGATAAAGGCCCATAAATCTTCCTGACAAATACAGGTGAGAGGGCAACTCAGTCTTTAAGTGTAATATTCTCTGGTGCAGTCCATCACACAGTGGTCAGCTTATGCCTAAGGAGAGCAAGGTTTTCTCAAGACAAAGTTCAATTAAATACCAGTCACTGAACAGAAAGTTCCAATTAAAAAACAAGACAAGAAATGACATTTACTACAAAACTACAGGTCCAAAAATCATTCCATGTCTCCACTTCTAGATTACTGAAAGTGTTAGACTGAAAAAAAGGTTGGGTGAAGATTTTTTTGTACCATCAATTTTTAAGAATAAACTGTGGCAATCTCACATTGGTAAGCCAATTACCCTTTATAAGATCTGAGGTCTATTGAAAAACTCATCAAAGAAGGCAATCAAAACTGGTTTCCAATGTTCTACTTACTGTGATATACATAGAACTACTGCTTCTGAACAGAAAAGGTTCTTTATGAGTTAATCTTAAAAATACTTTTTGTAACTAATTGAACTCTTTACAAATGCCATTTTGAAGTTACCTTCAATACAACAAAACAATCTCAAAAATACTAAGTGCTAAAACAAAAAAAAAAATTATTCAAAATGACGTGCAAATTTAGCAGGTTTATTGCACAAGGAACAAGGAGTTTTTACTCATATTGCACTTGAACTGGGGTACTCTGAATCTCTGGTCTGAAGGAAGAGTTTCAAACTCACAGTGACAGGGGTGTTCTTTGCTGTCTAGTTGAGAACTATCCTTGCAGAGGACCTGCTGGTCACCTTGCTAGCCACTTTCTCATATGGCTCTGTAGCTATATTTTGGGGGCGGTGCATGTCAGGCCACAACGTAGGGTACGTGGCTATGCAGTACCTACAACACACCTATGGCATGATAAAAATGCTTAAGTTCAAAAGCAGTTTTGAATCATAACAGCAGGATTTTACAGACCGGGTTTATGTCACTAATTTAGAGACAAAACAGCTCTGTTTGTTAATCTAAATCAGCTCTGCTTGAATCACTTGCTGACAGTTCTGTCAGTATGAATATTTCATTGAGGCTGTTGCCTGCTGTTTGTTTACTTTGTGCTGCTTAGAGTTTGAGTCACTCACAACACTGAGTCAGAAAACAGTTCTACTGGTTGAAAAGACCACAATGAAGTGTTTGTGCACCCAGAGCACAATGGATTACAATAAATATTGGATTGGAAATTGATCAGATTTACACAACCTTTAACCAGTCAGTTAAAAAAATGTTGTGACTGGCCCTGGCAGGAATCACACAGAAGAGTCAAGGACATCCCTATCTCAGTCCTTATCAGTCCCCTAACACTTAAGTTATGACTGTCTTTACAGTGCCTTCAGAAAGTATTCAGAGTCCTTCACTTTTGCACATTTGTGTTGTAGATCTATTTGTACATAGATAAAATTACCACTTATGCCCATCAATCTACATGTCATGATAAAGTGTAAACGTTTCAATAAAGACATGAAAGATAAAAAAAAAAAAATGTGTTATTATGTTAGGCACATTATATTTGTCAATACCCTTGACTTGAGATGAAGATCTGATCACATTTTATGACAAATTCATGCAGAAAACTATTAAATTCCCAAAAGTTCACATACTTTTTCTTGCCACTGTACATAACACGCTACTGGAGGGTTAAGACAAAACAAAATAGAATAGGCTAACATGAGCACAACGTCAAACTGAATGAATGAGGTGACATTAAACCATATGATTACAAAATTTCACCAGAATTATATAATTTTTTCTTCTGATAAAATCTTATGATCACCAGATGATTTTCAAAGATGCTGTAATCATGTAAAAATTGTACATCTAGGTGCTTCATGGAATGACATGCATTATGTGATTAAGAGGAGAAAACACACACCTGCCAATCCATTAACTCCTATGAGTCCAGCAGAGCTGGCAATGCTGACAAGATGGCCGTGATTGTTGGCAATCATAGCAGGAAGGAAGGCCTTGTAGGTCTGAGCAGAGAGAGACAGAAAACAAATGAATCAAAAAACAATATATGGAAACCTTAAGAGGCAGGGATTCAATTCTAGACTTCCAGGGATAACAGACAACCATATTCTGAGTACAGCATTTAAATTTACTGTTGTTATAATGATTATTCTGACCAAAAAAAAAAAAAACTGAATAAAGTTAATCAGCATTCAAGTGCCATTTAGTCCACACTCATCTTGACTTGATATTCACTTAATATATCCATTAATCAATTAAAAGAATAACTAGAAAATCTATAATTATTCTGGTGGAGCACAAAAACTGAATGGAGATGCTAACTGGGAAGTTGTTAAATTTAACACTACAACAGTTTTTTCAGACAAAGTCTCCATAAGAAACTGCTCAGACAACACAGTAACAAAAGTGACAACAAAGTTAAGCTGACAAGATCGCTGTGACTTACTGACCCAGAAGTGAGCCATAGTGTTGACCTCCATTGTCTTCTCAATCAGGGAATCAGGCGCATCCATGAACTTCTTTCCTGTCACGATCCCAGCATTGTTCACCAGGATGCTGACATCACCCACCTCTCGCTTTACCTGCATGGAGCACAGGAAAATGTCAGTCATGTATGATACAACTTTGTAAAGATATTCCCAAGGGCAAACAGAGTTCTTGAGAGACTGCTTTAAATCTTTAGACCGTTTACAGGTGTTGTTGATAAGCCTCTTGATTCAAATAGTGAAGATCTTGGTTCAAAAGTATTACAATGATCAGCTTATTACTGATATGATATGAAGGAAGCAGCAGACATAGACACTGGCTGCTGAGAGCACCAGACCAAACAGATAAGTGAAATTGTGGCCTGTCATAGAGTTACTGACACATTAATTAATTCATTAATTAACATTAATTTGCAGCTTATCTGACCGGCCTTGGTGTTTGTCATTCTAATGAGTGAAAGTGACATAAGTACCTGTTAAAATGAGAATCTTCTCATGTGGTATGAACTTGATGTGAGACTCCTGATAGATTTGTCTCTGACTTCTACAAATTAGCATTTCTCTTTATCCCAAAGCAGTTGTCAGTTACTGCTCCAGGACATAAAAAACACATTGCCTTGATGTCAAGGCACAGGTTAGCTGAGCACAGGCATCTGTTCTTATTTATCGGACTTTAGCAGATGAAACTGTAGATATTATGTACTACAAGATTATCTGCAAGTCCTGCTACACCCAGTCTATCTTTAATGACTGACTGATTGTAACTTTTTTAATAAACAACTTCACATTTTGCACAGATAAGATACTGCTGTTTTAAGCTCCCAACAAACACACATATGCTTATAATGGCCCAGCCACAGCATTGGGCTCTGTATGTTTCTGGGCAGTTGACCTTAAAGTAGTTCAGATCCTGCTCTCTTTGTTCACTTGGGTCTAGCTGTTACAGCACCTGCCCACATTTCGTGTATTAAGCCAACAAAATGTCTGTTTACTCAACAGTCATCCCACCCCTGCCTCGAGGGATATATATACACACATACACACACACACACACACACACACACACACACGCACGCGCGCGCTTGAGCTGACTTTTGAAGGAAATAGTGTGAAGTTGATACAGATACAATCTTCACTCTTTGAACTGTGTTCTTGATTCTATGTCATGTCACAGGTTGTTACTTGTGTGAACTATTTATAACTATACTATAATTGTCCAAAAAATAAAATAGCAGAATGTCATCTGATATGGACCTACTCTGAGTAGAGGTATGTGGGGTTACTTTGTAGCAACCTATAGTCATGTGCATGTGATTTAATGAGGGTAAACAGCTGCCTGTAATGACATTGTGCCCTGGTTTGGCACTTCTCAAATCAAAGGCTGCAGATTTGCAAACACGCGTCCTGCTGCCTTCAGATGGCTGCAGGGATTTAATGAACTAATGAAAGGAGAAGCTGTTCACATACAGTATGAGGCAGGTGTGGACAACAGATACAGTAAGAATCACTCATACTGATTTATAGACCAATACACACAGACTGATTTACTGACGTTAACTGCCTCTCTTCCCCCTGAAACTGCTCGTTTAAACACTGTCTGTTCATCTTACTATTCTTGTTTCTTGCTGTTGTCGCATTCCAACATTACTTTAATGGGTACAGTGTTGCTCTAACTGATGGAAATGATGGCTAAACCGTTTTTATCAGCTGGCATAATCCAACAACAATGCATTAAAATAAGGCCAGCAGGGTGCAGCTAGCTGAGTACAGCAAGCCAAGCATGGTATGGTATGGCATGGTAACCTTACCTGGTCAGCCACTCTGTACACCTCATTCTTGTCACTGCAGTCACACAGATAGTAGTGGACTCTGCTGGCTCCACTCTGTTTAGCCAGTTGAGCGGTTTCCTTCATGCCCTCCTGGTTAATATCCCACAACACCAGCACAGTGCCAAGAGCTGCAAACTCCTGGGCCATGAGGCGACCAATCCCGCTACCTGCCCCTGTGATCAGCACCACTTCACCAGCTACGTTCTTCTTCCTCCTGGGTACAAAGAGGTGGATGAAAGACTCCACATTGTACCAGATGGACAACAGGAGGACTTGGATTGTTTCCAGGAAGAAATTCATAATGGATCTAGGAAGGAATAGAAAAAAAGAAAGAGGATACATTAGAGAGTGGAGTGAACTTAAGTAACAGGTTTAAACATGCAAATGTTAATGTTTACTTTTTCTACCCTCAGTCAATTGTGTTATCGATCAGTTCTCAAATTTTCCAGGTTTTTTTTCTGACAGTGTTGTATAGCAGTCTAAACCACCTCCACTGACAACATAAACATGTGTGTCAGTTGATTCTACTGATCTGAGGTGGGCAAGTATTTTGTATTATATATGTCTGTGCTAAAATTAGCTTTTAGCAACATCTGAATCTAAATATGATCACAGCTGCAGGGCTGTTATCAAAACCTGGGCACACATTATGTATTTGTATTGACTGTACATTGTGTTGTATCATACTACACATTTGTGTGCGGTCACACTGACCATAAACACAAACCTCTGGTCAGTTTTGTCCAGTGACAATTCCAGTAAAGTTTATTCAAACAAGATGACTGCATCCTTAACAATGCTGAAGGGTAAGGGTCTGTCCCAATACCCACATTGGCTCATGGCATTCATGAGCGCACAAATAGTGGGCAAGTGTGTGTGGAAAAAAAGCCAACACACAGTACCACTTAACTCACACTTAATGCACAGTTCTCCTAACACTGCTTCAAAGTGGTATTCAGAGCTAAGTGTATCCCATAATTCACCACAGTGTATGGCTGCACTTCAGTCCAGCTGATGGTGGTAGTGTGCCTATAAGCTGATTTTAGGACTGATAATAAATCAACAGAAAAAAAGAAACTGAAATTAATGACATGTTGGACTTTGAAGCATGAATATTATTATTCCTGTCCAAACACACAGTAATGGCAGAACCTCCACAGATGGTTATCATGTTATATTAACAATCTGCTCTTCTTGCTACTGATAAGAAAAATATTGCACATCCGACACTGTCAAGATAAATATTAATTACAATATCCCTTTTTGAGAGGATTTTAAGAAATATGATCCAGTCTTGGAAATTTTAATCAGATAACTCTATTTAATGTTTTTATTAATTGTATTACTTGTCTGAGCTCTTTATTTATTAAGCTCATTTCCAGCTCTATATCTTTATTCTGGGACGGCACAAGAGTAGCTTTGAATGATTCAAAGTTCTAAAAAGGTCCTTACTTATCTCATACTACCGATTATGTAAACTCTTGGCAGTTGTTTTGGCCTAACTAGATGTGGCTCCTACTTAAATTGTATGAAGTGAGAGCCATAATGTCACTTTCCATAGTCACCAGGACATAAAAACTGCATAGATTCACCAGTCAAATCTGATCAAATCTGATTAAAAAGTGACCTTTGGTAACAAAATAGGGTTTAAAAGGCTTTTTTCCACACAGGTTATACGTCCACAACATGTGTGCAAGGTTTCATGACACCAACCTCTTCTACAGCTCAATCCAGAGTGCCGTGATGTGACACCATCAGCTCATCCCACTAGGCACTTCAACAAATGCCAGAGTTTATATCTGATGTTTAAAACAGTTGATATATCACACAAGTTTTCCATGTCTTCCATGCTTATATGAAGTCCATCTGCACCTGCTACCACCATCAGCTGAAACTATTGTAAAACGCATGATATAATTCTCAGTTCAGCAGATGATCAGCTGTTTCAAGAAAGGGAGAGGGCATGTGTCATACAACAGCCATCTTTGGAGTTATGGAGTGTGCTATTCAGGATTCTCTAAATGGTTTATCTCCTCCCTTACAGCATCTCTGCTTGTGAGCACCACCTTGTCCTCTTACTGGTGGAGGTTCTGAGAGCAAACTGTACAACTAAGTAACATAACTGATTTTGAATGACAACTTCTACACCTGTATATGTTCAATCCTGGACTGGAAATACATCAAACCTGTAGAAATTTGACTTAAGGCAACGGACCCTGTGAAGTCACAAAGGCTGCATTACTCTGTGCATTTCTATTGTGAACTAAGAGTAATTGTAAAAAATTAATAATATGGATCTGTAGAGGGCTGTCTGTTCTGTGGTGAAATTCTGTTTTAGCTCACAGCAGTCTCACTCCTACAGTTTTAGCACAATACATAAAATACTACTCTAATAATATCAATACAAACTCTCTACAGTTTATAACATATGTTTTGACAGCAACCGTGGGATATCAGCCGGTGGAGCTGCTCAAACTGCTGACCTTAGCAGCTTCATATAATCAGTCAAAGGTGGTAAGACCACACCTACACAGTCCTGATGAAGCAGATTAACTGAATTTTTGACTGTTAAACCTCATTCAAATGAACCTAGTTGTTTGGCTGGTTGTCTACTTACTCAACTGGTCATGAGACAAAATACATTTTTAAAGTTTGTGCTGGATAGATAACTTACACAATGAATTAATTGTCAAAATGAATTCATTAATTATCAATGTTCCAAAATTGGTTTTCCATTAATTAAGTAATCTATTAATAATCTATTTGTAATCTATTTGCATAGTTTTCTACAAGCATCTAATACATTAAGACTTAATTGGAGGTATTTTAAAAATGCTCATTATAATTTTACTTTTAAGAATTAAAACTCAAATCAAATTTAATCTTTTTAAGATTTTCATACCTTAGTGGGCATGGAGAGTTAAAATCAATAACGATGTGGAAACACAATTCTTTCGTCCACAAAAAATAATCGAAAAATACACTTGAGTGGTGTAAAGTAAATGGTAATGTGCTAAAACATGTGGAAAAACGGAGTTTTATAGGTAAAAAAACGCACTGTAGTGTTTCTTGTATTGGAGGATTAACTCAAGAAACTCCTCTTGAAGTTTGACTCGCATCCTAAGCTACCACATGCCGCCAGTACGTTTAACAGTTATCACTGCGTGATACAAAAGACAAACAACTACCTTTTGAAAGAAAGTGAAATATAACTAACAGATATCTAACGGACTTAGCTTGATAATGCGTCGGTTTAATCGAAATGACCCTTTAACTTACCACGATGTGAGTCCTGTCGACCTACCGAGTATGTTTAACAGTCTGTCCCTAGTGGCACCCGAGACCTTTGCTCTCCACATAGGCTAACGTTACGACACACAGGCTCTGCTCTAATCAGACGTGTGTTATCTTATCGAACTTACAAGCAGCACAGCGTGTATGTTTACAGCTCCCCGAGCCGGTGAACGTACCGTGGTGTGGATACCACCTTGTTTCACGGGCTGTGCTCGGTCTGTTGTCCCGGCTGAAGCTCGGTGGTTTCTGTAGCCTGCGGGAGAAAAAACAGTGAGAAAAGCGGTACTCAACAGGGAGACGCTAGATGTCTCACGTGACATAAAGTCAACCAATTCATTATCCTATGCCGCGCGAGGCGTTGTGGGAGTTGAAGTGTGTGCTGTTGCTTGTTTTCATTTTATAAATTCAAAGTAAATTTAATGTACAACGAACACTGTAACTAACTGAATAAATCAAACACGCATACTACATGGCAGTGTAAATCATTCACATTAATGTAATATGCGTTCAAGACCTCTTACAACATTAAAAGGCATAATAATTACAAATATGATAAAAATGATTTAATTAGAATCCCATCATAAGCCATAATGGATTGATGGCAGGAAATACTGCCATTACTGCTTTTGTCACTCTAGTAATAGTGAAAAGTGTAATTCATTCTGTGATGTTGTTCAGTCATGCAGGTGAATCTTTTTCAGCTCTTTTGGAGCACTCTGGTCAAACACTCATATCCCCTAACTTTGAGGGAGAACAGAAGTTATCTTTGAAGTCAAGAGCAACCTTTTAAAAACACACTCATACTGTAAGTACAGGGCTTCTGTGGAATGGATACTTGCCTTGGTTGTATTGTATGAATATATATATTTACATATGGTTTGGACTTTTTTCAATCACCATATCAATATTTAATCTGGATATTTTTAAAGTATGGACCCTAGGAAGATCAGCCACTACTGGCAAAACCTATTGGGCCAAAAAAAACTGAATAACAACAATAAACAAATGTTGATGGAAGAGAAAAGGTAAAACTGTGTTTTGACGGCACAGACGGTGCACACTCATTTGTATCCCTACAACTTTGAATAATTTGCTGAATAATTTAAAGCTTACCTCATTTTTATCCTTAGGGCTATTTAGATTTTTAATCTGATCCTGTTCTTGTTTTATTTGAGTTATTTGCTTATAGTGTATTGGTTTCTTTATTCTTTAGGTTTTACTATCTTACTAATTTGATGTTTTTATTGTTTTTTCTTTTTATCGCCATTTATCTAGGTTTTTTTCTGTGGTACTCATATTTTATAAATGAGGCCTCTACCTCAATGTAGTTCAGCATTAAAATAAAGATTGAATTTAATGCATGAATAAAAAAAAATATATAACTTGATGAATTAGAATTCACTTTTCACTAGGGTTTGGTTTTCTGTTTACGGGGTGGACAAAAGTCACTGTGTTTAACATTTTATTATGGATCCAAAAATATACAATGTCACAGAATATCAGTAGCTGTTAGTATCATGTACATTAAATCTACTTTTATAGCTGCATGTGTTTGTGAAACTTGGTGAACTTTCAAATCTGTCCATTTTACAACATTGTCTTAATAAGATTAGTGCCTGGATGTCTCATGTCCTGCTGTTTAATCATGACAAAACTGAAGTCCTGGTTATTTGCTGCACAGAAACCTCAGTCATTTTTGATTCCCTGTTAAACTGTCAGTAACATCTTAGGTCAGTTACTCAGTCCTGCTATTTTCATTACAAAGCATTACCCAACTGTGTCCCAGCTCGAACAAATCACTCACTGCTTTATCTCTTCCTGTCTTGACTATTGTCATGAGTTGTATAGTACAGAAACTTCTGTTTCTGTACTAATACAGAAACAGAAGTTTCTGTATTAGTCGTGATGTTACAGCACTTCTGCAATTAGTCATGTGTTTGTCAGCACATTTACTGACAAACATGCTCTCATATCACACTGTGCTGGCATCATTACACTGGATTCATATGAAATTAGAATTGATTGATTGATTAAAATCTCTCTATAACCTTTAAGGCACTACACAGTTTAGCTCCATCATACATCAGTGAGCTGCGGATCCCTTACATGTTCACTAGACCTCCCAGGTCATCAGAACATGGACTCCTGGTTGTTCCCCGCACACAGTTTAAGTCTCGAGGAGACCAAACTCTTGCTGTCCAGGCTCAGGTCAGATCAGCTGAGTCTCTGTTGAGTGTTTTGAATTTAAAGCAAGTGCTTTTTCAGTTTTTGTGTTTGTGAAGCACTTTGTAGCTCAGATTTTTAAAGTGCTATTTAAATAAAGTTCTACTTAGCTGGACTGGTCAAGTGGCTAAGTAGGTAACACTGGAAAAGTTAGTTTGGTGATGAAGCAACATTTCAGTTTGAGAATAAATCAGCTGCGGCTCCATCATCACCATCCTCTCATCTTACTGAAGATGTCAGACAAACTCAGATCAGAAAGTGGCTCCTCTAAAGTAATTTCAAATATTTACAGCTCTAAAAGGAGAACTGTAACTTTGTAACATTAAGTTGTCTGTTTTATTATATATCACCAGCATGCACATTGATTAGCTAGCAAACCATTATTCAAAGTTGAAATTAACCCCCCCCCCCCAACACACACACACACACACGCACACATATACAACTCACAGAGCAAGAAAAGAAAAAAAAAACTTTGAATCACAAGAAGAATGACTTCTTGCATGGTTATAATTAGATCAATTTACCTTAACCTTAACTATGCTTTGATTGAACAGTTAATATAAAGTTATATTGGTGGTGGTGGCTGGTATCATCTGTTCAAATCCAAACTTGATGACAAGATAGGAATTTATATTCATTTTTAATGATGATAATTAATCTCCAGCTCAACCTCCAGATGTTATGAAGAGAGAGCTGGCTGTCTGATTTATATGATACGTTGAGATCTTATTAAAAGATGTCAGATGACAAGGTATGTGTGTTTGAGTGGAACAGAGAGAGTATGAGTTAATTTATTTTTACATTTTTTGTTTATGCTGTTTTATTATTATTATTTGTCATCATGACTCAAATTGCTGTGAGCTGGAATGAGCTAGAAACAAGAACTAGAAATTATGTGCAAATGCAATCAGCCAGATGGTGGTGCTGCAAATACCTCCTGATATCTACTTTTTGGATTTTGACTGTATCAACACCAAATTTCTTATACAGTACTGTGGGATTGAGCAACACAATTCTACTATAAATGCACAAGATCAGTCTAAAACATGGGTGCCATCAATTTAAAAAACAATGCCAAAGGTGGGGCTTAGCAGCAAATCAACTTTAACTCATCAACAATTTGTCCAGTCATAATAAATCTTTGTAAATATTTTCAGTCTGTGTTTAGGAAGAGGCCTACGAATGCATTTTGAGTGTGACCCACAAGGGGCACCACAAATATGTACCTGGTGGACTGAATTTGACCAATTTTGGCCCACAAATATAGTATATAGTCTATTCTGTTTCTCTTTTTTGTTTCTTAGCTCCTGGTTGCTATTGTTAGTTCTTGTAAATACAAGTCAAAAGTTGCATTGCTGTTTGTCTCACATGTCCTGCTAGAAAAACATGTAGCTTCACACCACAAAAGACAACCAATTTTAAACATCATGTGTGGAAACCGGGGGGGGGGGGGGGGACTTTAATTGAGGAGAGGCTTCTATCTGGCTACTCTGCCATTAAGCCCAGATCAGTGGGCTGTTGCAGTGATGGTTGTCCTTCTCTAAGTTTCTCCCATCCCCACACAGGATCTCTGAAAATCTGGACTCTTGCTGAGGCAGCAGATGGTAGGGTCAGGGTGGTCCTGCCTTGTATCTACAGTCCAGGCTGCTGGTGGTGGTGTACTGGTGTGAGGAATGATTTCTAGACTCACTTTGGGCCCTTAATACCAATCAGCTATGGTTTGAATGTCACAGTCTCTCTGAGTATTGTTGCTGACCATGTTCATCCCTTCATGGCCACAGTTCACCATCTGCTAACGGCTGCTTCCAGCAGGATAATGCTCCATGTCACAAAGCTAAAGTCTCAAACTGGGTTTATTAACATGACAGTGAGTTCAGTGAACTTCAGTGACCTCCTCAGTCACCAGATCTGAGTCCAGTAGAACACCTTTGGGATGTGGTAGAACAGGAGATTGGCAGCTGACAAATCAGCAGAAATAATATGATGCAGTCATGTCAACATGGAGCAGAATCTCAGAGGAATATTTCCAACATCTGGTGGAATCAGGTCATGAAGAACCGAGGTTGTTTTGAGAGCAAAGGGGGGGGGTCCTACACAGTATTAGTTTGGTGTGTGTTGCTGTACTGCTGATTTTTGACCTTGTATGTGTGTCTTCGTTGTTTTTATTGTTTTATTGCTGCAGCTCAGTGCAAAATGATAAAACTGTATGTGTTGAAATTCTTGGAGCCACTTTTCACCCTTGTCTGCATATGACAGGGGGACATGGGTTAATTCAGTGTGGTCTTGGTAATATTTAGCTTCAAACCAACCGGACCAGGCAGACTCTGAACACGTTACTTCCACAAGCTGCTTACTGACATAGTTGGGGGGAGTGTTGGAAAGATGGATAAATCATCATCCGACCATAATACACCTAAAATGCATACGACCTCCTGTGGTGGTTTGAACACTGATTTCAGTCCATCTAAAATGCCTCTTGGAAGCATTTACACTTAGCTTTTATTTATTTATCTGATCAGATGAACATACACAAACTAACAACAGAAATCAGTTATTAAGTTCATTAAGGTTTTCTCAAATGTACAACCCCTGCCACTGCTCTCATTCATCATCTAAATCATTAGAAATGTAAGAATGTAACTGAATAGCAATACATCTGGACATATATTTGGATATGCACAAATAATGCACTCTGTATAGATATGAAAAACATTGATATTTCTGCTGAATACATTGTTCCAGTGTTATCAAATGAATCTCTCAATTTCAAAAGGAATGAAATAACAAACAAAAACAGTTAGTGTGAGACATGAAAAAAAAAAATCAGGTACTCAAGTGGATAATTAAAAATTATTACATATGGGCTAATACATTATTAAAATACATCATTGTGTTTCTGCATTGGTGGCTTTGTGGATGAAGGCTTGTTTAGAGGGAGTGGGAACACCAGGTACTCTGTTATTATCTTTGTTTTTACTTAGCAAAGTGAGAAGTGGTTCAGTGTGACTCAAAACCATTTCAAAAACATTTCTGACCTTTTCAACTTTCCCAGTGATCATGTTGTTGTGGTGATATATGATTTCATGTTCCTGTATGCAGTGTGTTCAGGCATAATTTACAGGTCTCACTTTAGATACAAACAAAACAAACAAACAAACAAACAAAAAACTCAGGACTTGTGTAACTACACTATATAATAAATTGTTACTTTTTCTTGTTCTTGGGCAGAAAGTGTTATTTCCCAATTTCTTATGCCTAAAATAAATGGAAAAGATCAATGTTTCCAAATTTACCCATTTCATTATGAAACAGTTTGTCGCAGCTCTTCATAAGGAGTCTGCAGCCTTCAAGTAGCTTTGAGGCTTCTTTCCTAAGCTGTCTGACGCAAAGGTCAAAGCTGGTGTCTTCACTGAACCACAAGTAAAGCAGATCCTGGAATGCACAGAATTCTGCAAGAAGCTCAGTGGGAAGGAAAAAGAAGCTTGGAAAAACTTTGTCACAGTGGTTCGGGGCTTCTTTGGCAATCACAAGGCTGAAAATTATGTGGAACTGGTTGAAGCTCTGGTGTAGATTTATGGCAAAATGGGCCGCAGGGATGTCTCTGAAAGTTCATATCCTTGATGCTGATCTTGATAAATTCAAGGAGAACGTGGGAGCATACTCAGAGGTGCAAGGTGAGAGCTGCCACCAAGATATACTTTCATCATCCAGGTCACAAAAGCAAAGTTTGAAGGTAACAATGGCCATTTTCTATATTTTTACAACATAAGCATTTAAAAAATAACACATATTATCTAGGAACAAAATCTGTGTCACACAGTGTTATAATAGTGTAATAGGCAGGTTTAACAGCCATACCCAAAGCTACAACGGCATGTCTAAGTTTACCCTTTCTCTCATTTAGGTTTGCATTCAGTTACAGGCAACATTCACTGAACCAGGGATCAGATACTAACTACAAACACTTCAGTGTGCCTTATATATGATCATAAGTGTAGAAAGGCCTTTTTTCCCTTATTGTTTTAATGACACAGAGAATAATGGCTCATTTCAGTGTTGTTTTAGTGGAACTTCAGCTGCTGTTAGCACCAGGACAGAAGAGGCAGACCACAGATATATCAGAAAATCAGACAATGAGTGTTAATTTCCACAGACTGCTAATTGATATAATTTTACCATGGGAGAAATAAAGGTTACGTTTATGTCGGAGAGACAGACATCTAACTAAAATAAATCCACCTCTGTAGATGGTTTAAGCAATTTGATTTCAATGTTTTGAATGCTTCTTGGATGCATTTAACAAAACAGCAATAATAATACTCAAAACTAACCTTATCAAACTAAACACACAACTGTGTGACACACACACACACCTAGTGATCAGAGTATTGCAAAGATTTGTTATGTTTTTGTGCAGGCTAATTGAAGTAAAATGCTGTTATGTTCTGTCCCAACAGGACTGAATGATCGCCCATTTGAAAGTTAAATGAACAGTTAAATGAACAGCGGGAGAGAGAAACAGAGAGGAGACAGAATGAAGGTTGAGATGGAAAGAGGAAAGAGATGAGGAGAGCGATAATTATGATCTGTAACTGAAAGACCTCTCTCTCTCTATTTGATGTTCAGAGCAATTACAAAACAAAATCACTGAGCTTCATTCTGCTTTTGGCTGCAAACATATGGCATCATCCAACAACCGCTCGTACAGATCTGCTCATAAGTGCCATGTATGAGTGGTTTAAGAGAATTTGTGGCACCAGTTTTGTCATACCAGGAATTTTCTCAGGCAAAATTTTTGAGTGGCCAGAGCTGTTGTATGAGTCACATGCAGGTAATCCACCTTTCTCCAAAGGCAGAAGAACTGGACAAGCCTTATTATTATGGAACTTAAATAAATACATGTATTTAATAAGATTTTTATCGTGTGTCAACAAATAAAAATACTTCTTCAGATGAATGGCTTGTTTTGTGATTCAGATTACCATGAACTGTGCTTAAAGACATTTTTGATGGCTTCCTTTCCCTCAGTCATAAGCAATAACACTCCAACAATGTCCAAGTCATGTCAGAGTCCAAAAGCAACTTGCTTTATGTTTGTACTCAGTGGCCAGCTCATCATTCCTTCATGCTGCATAACATTGCAGTCAGGATATGCCTGTAGCAAGGTGATCATGGAGATGGGTGGCTTATTGGTAAGTTGGTAAGAAATGTTACTTTTGGAAATGCAAAATGATTCTTATTGATCTAAAACTCAGGGTTGTTTTTCTGGGTGACTGAGGTTATGCTTAAGCATCTTGACCAATGACACCTTTAGTCCACTCACAGAGCAGACAGGAGTGCTAATACAGAGAGTATCATATGCACACCTGTGCTGTTGGTAGAGAGTTTTGTTCTGTTTTGCACAAAATTGCTATGAAAATTGTCATTGCCATTACCTGACCAGCAAGACGTGCCAGATGACCACCAATGAGGAGGGATTACTTTACTTTTGTACCACCCACCTAAACACTGTTGTGGAGCGTCTGTGTGATGTTCTGCATCACACACACAAGTTTCAACATTTGGAGAGAGAAATATAAATGCAGCATTTCATTAATCAGCTGGAGTGTTTTGTTGATTTTTACTGTACTGTATTTTTGAGATAAGTTAAATCTTAAAATAGTCTTATGTTAATGTTTGATAGAGGCCTGCTGGGTAAATTTTAATATGAACCTGCAGCTGCCTCAGAGTCTTCATGGGGAATGTCTTCAGCTGGCTGACCTGAGAGCACATCGTCATCCATGAGTATAATGTAATCTTTTTTTTTTTTTTTTATCTATCTTTGCATCCAACTTTATGTCAAAGCAATTTGCCTTTATTTCTGCCACAGTGCGCCCTCTGACCCCACTGACACAGAGTTGACAGCTAATGTAATATGGTTCCACTTTTTTGCTTCCTCTTGTCCTCTGATGCTGCGATGGACTGGTGTGGTCATCTGGGCTTTGCTGTAGCCACCCCCTCTGTGACCCTTAAAGATAAGCGGTATAGATAATGGGTGGATGGATGGTCCGCTGATGCTACTACTCACACCTACTCACACTGATAATTACCTTATGTGACCTCCTCTTGATCTCCAACAGCAGCCCTCCCTCCTGCACTTGTGAAATTCTTCTTCTTGCTTTTTGCGCCTCTTGCTTCCCTTGGTGGGAAGACTTTCAAGACAGAGTTAATGAAATTTCCCGCAGCAAGTATAGTTTAAAGAGTGTTATCATGGATATCCAACTGGTGGGATTTTCATATTATTATCATATCGCAAGCTGATAAAACAAACTACTGTTTATACCTACAGCTAGTTCAGTGAAAATTTTGCCTTTTCTGTTTTAAAACCAGGACCAGTGTGGTCTGCCTGAATGTCCCAAAATCAACACATTAATCTTTTCTATTGGTATTTCTGCATATTTGATAAAAATGAGTTTACACTGGTACTGTCTCCAGGAAATGGCAATACCCCTGTTTGCAAAAGACTGACACTGACAAAAGCTTCCATCATGTCCCACCTATTCAGTTTTTATATGTAACAAACTGCCAGCCATATGACTGAAATAAATGACAACCTTAATAAGTGTTACAGACTCATCTCAGTAATGTGTAATAAATTTTATCTTTAAGCAGTGCAGGTTATGATTGGCTGATATATACTTGTATTTTACTACTCAAGGCTTACAGTCGATATACAGTACTGTGCAATAATTTTAGGGCACCTTAGATGTTTTTATTCTTATCCTTCATCAGTACAGGAGAACTGGAGCTGTTTTAAAGGATCTGATTTAGGTTTTTTCTGTTTACTGCACTTCGCATGAGGTTGGTTAATGAATAACAATCAATCATGGGATTATTTTTATTTTATTCATCAGTGTCTAAAACCTTTGCACAGTACTTTAGGTGCATTCTGCTGAGACAATTTAGTACTACAAACCTCAACATGCTGCTGAGAAAAGCTCTCTCATAGATTTGCTACAAATATCATTATTTAACATTTATTTTAATTTACATTCACAATTGTTTTACTTCTAGCACCACAGGAAATTTGTAGTCCTCTGAGCCAGGGCAGGACCCAGAGGAAGAGACAAATGCAGCTTTATTAAAAGTATGGATTTCTTTAGGCTTGAAAATTGCTGGAAACATTTGGACTAATGTTAGCACACAACTCAACAAAAATATATAACAGTTACATATTACAGCTTAAATAAAATTATAAAGTTGTGCAGTCAAAGTAATCTAGCACACAGTTAACACTGACTTGACTGGAAATGTGCAGCAGGATAAATGTTTATGGTAAGTGATGAGGATGTGCCTGTTATATCATATCCAGTGAGCACGGTGGCCCAGGCAGTGGCTGTTCCCTGATCGTCACTGATCTGAACAAAAACAGACACAGTTCTGAGTAATGAGCAATGCTGCAGATGAACAAAACCAAATGAGATTGGTACTGGGCAAAATGTATTAGATCTTACTAAAAAAAAATACACTTCTACCCTACTGTCCGCTTATTTACATATGATATATGATACCTCACATAGTAACTTCTGTCAGAATGATTCCCTTTGACCTGGGGATAGGGATGTTGGCAAGAGCAGGGTCCTCAGGATGAATATCAGTAGGGATACAGAACACCACTCTCTGTTTATTTCAGACCCCCACTGTGTATCTTAAAAGCCGGCCACCTGACACATTCAAGACTTGCCATCAGCCTTTTAGTGTCCCTGTGGTGTACTCCACACCTGAATTCACCCATGTCTGAGCACTACTGCGGTGCCTTTATTTTGCACCCTGAGGCTTTGCAACAAGGGTTACATATCCATCACACACAGTGCCTGCCAGCAGTTCCCAGTTCCAGTGGTACTACATTTGCAAGGACTGTATCATATGACACCATCCTGAGTCCCTATGTTATAACTCAGCCAAAACAAACAAACAAACAAACAAACAAACAAACAAACAAACAAACAAACAAACAAAAAGTATTGATCATTGATCTCAGTCTCTTCTCCCAAACTGTGAGGAAACTGCTTGTATCTGCAAGTTATTGCAAGACATTCAACATGAAAAGCATAATTGAGCTTATGGAAGTCTGTGATATTTCTGAGATAGATTTTACACAATCATTTTATTATTGTATTCCTGAAACAGGACCAAACGAACCAACTGTCTGCTCATTTCTGTTTTAGAACTGGTGCAGCTCATCGCCAAAATAAGACTGATGAGAACTTGTCTTTGGACTAAGACAGCTTCCATTCAGCTTGTCTTTGAGCAGTGCCAGCACATTCATCGTCAGAGTTGGAGTTAGACAAACTTCAGTGATCCCCAAAGGGAGATTGCACGAAGAAAAGTAATAATAATAAGTACACAGTAAATGAATAGAAAAAATGTACACCTGCAAAATGCAGATGGTTATGTGTGAGATACAATCTCTAGGCTACTTAGCATTAGCATACAGCAGGTCTAAGGTCCTGTCCTGTTTTTTCTTTTTTGGATGACTCATAGTGACCTTTTATTATTAAATCTGTTTCTTTGCATGTACCTGCTGTTTGCTTGTGGTGTCTGCATTTGGGTTCTCATTCCTGTGTTCCTAGCCCTGACCATGATAGCAATAAGATCTACAGTGTTTTCCACACAACACTATAGTCACAGAGAATCCCTCTGATTCCCCACCCATCTTATTGTCCAGTGATCTCATGTTGCCCATGATGATGAGAAGAATGGAGATAAATTCCTCTCCATCTGTCTCTTTTTGTCTGGATTTCCTCCCTCATCACTTCATTCCTCCTCTGCAACTCTGTGCATTCTCCTCCTGATTTCTTAGGGGGTGTCTGTTGTTCTGGTTGTCATGCCAACCAGCGTTAGTGCAATCAGCTGGTCCCTGGTGTAAACAATGTGGCCGTATGTTGCTGAATGACAGCATTCAAAAAAGTAGCTGAAGAAGTAATTTGATGAAAACAAAAAAAACCCAGATTCCTCTAACCTTGCATGATTAGAGAGGGTGCAGCTTAAATAACTTCCTCATTATCTTCCTCATTTCTATAGTCCCATTTATTGTACATCTCCTCCCCAGTTGTTTTCTTAAGTCCATCATGCAGTCTCCATTCCACTTCTCCCACGTTGTTACCTTTTCACTTTGGTTAAATGGACTGCACTTATATAACGCTTTTTTAATTGTATCGACCACTCAAAGTGCTTTACACTACGGATCACATTCACCCATTCATATGCACATTCACACAGTGTTCTATACATTAAGCGCTCTAACATACACACCTATGTAGGTATTTGCAGTCACATTGTGGCTGTCTTTTGTTGAATGAAAAGTGGGTGTTTGTGGGTTTTATATACATTTCCCAGTTTCTCTTCACAGTAAGTGATATATGCATATATATATAGCAGTAATTAAGCTGTACAGAAGGCGCACAGCATAGTGCCTAGCAGACAGCAGTTGTAATGCTTGAGAATAAAGGGAAATGAGAAGACATTTTTTTTTTATATTGAGACATGTTCAGTGTGTGTCTGGTGACACTTAAAGTAAGAGTACCTTAAGTAGACTCAGGAGGAATGAGAAACTGTTGGGGAGTAATCAGGGAATCAGAACAGCTGAGGTGGAGGTAATACACATTCACCTCTGATTTCATTTCTGCTAAATGGTTTAGAAGCTTAGAAGCTACGTTTAGCTGGGTGGAGATGTCATATAATAACCAGCAGAAAAAATAAGACTTATGTCATAAGAAAGAAATCTCTTTCTCTCCTTCTTTATCATGAATTATCAGATAGATGGAGTCTGAATTTATCTAATTTATCTATCTATAAAATCTTTCACCTGATTCATATCAGTGACGGGTTCAGAAAATTCAGTAACACAAATGAAGAAGTGGCAGAGAGGGATGATATGCATAGGGAATCTGAGATTGTCTAATGAAAGAGTATCTCTCATATGATTATAGATAAAATGCTCAAAATACTGCTTTATTCAGAGAGAGACAATGCTGGGGAAATTACAATCTTTTTTCAGTATCACAAGGGAGAGATAGATCTTATTACACTTGAATAAGTCCTTTTTGAAGGCATGTGTGTAACAATTAGCAGCCACAGTACAGCAGCAATGAAAACTAGAAAACTAGGGTTGCTAGAGATGAATAAAGTTGACGCTCATCAGATGGAGGGAATATAGTTTAGTAGTGATAGAAAAGTACGTAATAATTTACCTGGAACTCCTCATTTTAACTTGCCTCACTTTTTCTAAACAAATGCAAGTCCACTGCTATTGCTCACCATATGGATTTTAAGTATGTATCTCATACATAAGTGGCTCCTCTGGCCCAAAAATGGGTGGGTAATTTTACACTCAATAAAGGCCATTGTGGATTACTGCAATTGCTGCCTGCTGAAGTCATGGGCCTGTTTGCATTTGATTGGACAATCAGCTTCTCCATTAACATTTTAGTTTGATTCAGCTACAACAATAAATGATTTACTCCAGTGATGAGTGGACGATTCCAAAGCCTTGTGCTTCAAAAAGCATTTCATCAGTTTGGCTATGATGCTCAGTGATTCTGAACATTGTTGGGTTGAGAAAAGAGGAGATTCATTGTGAAATATGCTGAAAATGGCACTCAAAGGTTTGGGAACACTTTGATGATTAGGTGGAGTATAGACTTCTGATGTACAACTTTTATGTAGCATGAATAATGTTTTTATGTCAATATAAGATAATATGGGTTGTTTTTTTTTAATGTAGTGATTATATTGTCTCAAATATATAAAAGGAACATGTACAAGAAATCAATCAACAAAGCAATCAATACTCACCTCAAAGTAATCCTGAAATAAATATTGTAAAGAAGATTTCATATCACAAATAAATTGCACATGTGTTGTACATATATA
>NW_026116629.1:0-11981 GCF_001640805.2 Lates calcarifer
AAATCTGTACAAGCTCTTTCAAAACCAGAGAACGTGTCTGAGAGTCATGATAATACATCACCTGTAGCTACTCTACAGATAATGATAACTGGCTTGACATATATTGAAACATGTGAGCTTTACAGCCCATATCATCATTCCACTGTACACAAGCCTGTCGTAGCACAAACAAACAATAAAGCACCCCCAAGCTGCTTGAGGTCACAAATCTACAAAAGTCAGTTTTCCTGTACTGTTTGTCTCTTGGTGACATTACAAACTGGTCTGGGTTTGTATCTAGTTAATAGTGAAGACTGTTTAAGGATAATTGTTGTTTTTGGGTGTAAATGGTTGATAGGGACAAATCCTTGGAATTGGTGCAGTATTGAACAAGAAGAATGTACCCCAGCTGGGGAATAGCACTTTAATGGAATCCTAAGGGGCTATTTTCCACATCAAAGTAAATCCACAAAAGTGCTTGTTTTTGCCACTGACAGGCTTGGTTTGTGTTCTATATCTGACAACATTATGGATAGGATTACTACAGAGATAGACATTTTGTTAGAGTAAGATTGTTTTCATTTAACCAAAAAATCAGTGTTATATCACTATCAGACTCTTTAGACAAGAACTGTAATTTTACCTCACAAAGCATGGGAGTTGCTGGTCAACAGTTACTGTGTTGTACTTTTACTTATGTGAAGGATCTGAATAAATATATTAACAATCTGAGCCTGTCAGTGGCAAAAACAAGTATTTTAGTGGATTATTTTTGGTGGAAATAGCCCCATATGATGACATTGCAGGGCTGTTTTGCAGCTGCCATTCTTGCTCAATACTGCACTGATTTTATGAATTTGTGTCAAAAAAACAAAACAAAACAAAAAAACTTAGGAAAATAAGGCTCAGGTTCAAAATCACAGCATTATCAGTATAGCATTTAGTATCTAAATGCACCCAACAGTCTGAGGTCAAAATGAACCTTGCTGTCAGCTCCGTTCTACAGAGCACTGTCCCCATGAATCGATAGAGAACAATAACCCTGGCAATACCATCACTTTGAAAAGGTGTCCTCAGGCTGAGAGAGTGTTGCTTGCTAAAGCCACAACCAATATAAAAACAGTGCTCTCCATACTTGACACAAAGTTTATACAAAGTCTGAGTACTAGAGACAAAGACCTTAAAGGATAATTCTGATTTTTACTACATTTTTTCTTATTGTTTGTCCATTTCTATCAGTCATAACATTTGGCAGTGCTTTGGCTGCCTCAATTCACTAGCAAGCTAACACTAGACTACAGATTTGTTGTGGCAGTTATGTTTAAGGTAAGCAAGTTGCAGCAAACAACCTTAGTTTTGTTAATTATTTCTCCATCTTTGCTTCCATATATTACTTCTTGGGTAGTTTGGAGTTAAAATCATCTATTCAGAAATATTCAATTTTACTTGCATATTTAGAGGCTTAAATAATCTGAACAGACTATATAAACTATTGTGGATAAACTGTTGGCTTGGTTCATAACGTGACTGACTACGTTTCTTAATCTACCAGACATGGATTGTAGGGATGTTGCTGTGTTGTTGCATGTTGATGGTGGAAATAATACCTTTGCAACAAACAACAAAAAAACACAATACAAAGTTGCCAGGATTTGCAGTGTCCATCCAGTATTTTTGCTTGTATTCTTTTTATTACTTGTAAATTTGACTCTCAACTTTGTCTATCTGGCATGGATATAAATAAACAAAGAAAAGAGATGTGAAGTGTATAGAGCTATGGTAGCATATAGTCTGGATACATGCCAACTTGCTGAATCACATTTCAGTCCTGACTTCCTCATCCTCACACAAGACACAAAACATTTAATCAACCATCATTGTAGACCTTGGAGCTACCGAATTGCCTTCATTTTGATAGGCAGATGTGTAGAGAAATTGTTCAAAATGTCTGCAGATTGTAACGTTGAATGTGTGTTAGTGCAATTTGCGGTGCAGACTGAGGTTAGTGTGGCAGTTTGCTTCGACTGACAATCCCAGGTAAGAGCCAAGTAAGGAGGTCACTTTCCACTGTAGAACACTGAGGATGATGGAGGACAAGATGAGGACAGGGAAGAAAATATTAAAAATATTCAAATCTGACTTTGCTTCTGTCATAGCTACAGCATTGCATTTCAATTAATCATGATACAGTATCTCTTTTCAATGGACTGATGGCAGTGGATACAACTGGTACATTCCAAATTCTGTCACTGATATTGATTGCACTTGTTTTTCTAAAAATTAAAATCATATTTCTCATACAGCATCTAGAGGATGTTGGTCCCTGCCTTACCTCTCTGTCTTATATCTTTTCACTTCATGATCAACGATCAACAGCTTCTTCACAATGAGCATTACAGCCTCAGTGAGCCACTAGTATGGCTATAGATTCTAGTCTTAGATCTAGTCCTACATCTAGTCTTAAAAATGAATAAAATGAAAGTTATGAAAGTCAACTACAGTTCCATGAATCCTGGATAACCACCAGAGGTGGTGCTTTATGTACTGGATCTCTGTCTCATGCATACGCAGGCTGCGTATTCTATGCTAACAATGTCACTTGTGACCCTAGATGACCTAAGAGACGTTATATCACCTGGTGTCATCAGAGAATATGTTGTGACGCCTGAGTTATCCGGGTTCCACCTCAGACATGACTAGCTCACAGACAAAGTGTTCAGTTCACTGACACGCTTGCTGGCAAGAAGAAATAGGATTTTGAGACCCATCTAAGCCCTGCCTGCGCCGGAGGGTCAAAGGGAGGCAAGCATAGCATCTAACACTAGCGGGTTTTAGGGCACTCTGCACCACATCATGCCTACGAACTTAGTTGTTCAAAATCACTGTAAACCACTCCCTCTGGGGGCCTTTTGCTTTAATTATGTACTCAGGACTATGTACCCTTATGTACCCTTCAAAATAAACTCAATTCAACTGGAAGAAGAGCCTGCAGGAGACTTGTCTCTTTCAAACATACAAGTAAGTGGTTGCAAAGATTTGACAGTCAGCACCTAAAGAATTAAAACCACGTTGAAAATCTGCAATGAAAAGATTACTGCAAATTTTCCATGCAGTTAAAGTTGATGAGTAGAGGAAGAACTTTAGCTTTAAAATAAACCAAAACTGCAATTTGAAATTCAGCTTCAAACTTTGTCAGGATTGTTAACAATTAGCAGTAAGGTGATACAATAAAATAGAAAAGCAATCTAATGAAAAGGGTTTAATAAAAACATCCAACACCTAACAAAGTTTCAAACTGACCCATGACACACCAAACATGGACCAACTACACTGGCTTAAAGAACAGTGGTAACAAACAAAAGCTCATCAACACAGATAGACATAGAGGTTGTTGTTGGAGATGGTTAATGGCAAAGAGGTACAGGCTGAAAATTACCACTTGAATCAGCACCTCTGTGACCATCTCAATAAAAATTGTACGTCATAAACAGCAACATGCAATTCATGGGCAGGGCTGCCATTACAAGACCAATTGTAACCAAGGCCAACGCACAAAAACACATAACCTGGTGTAACAGGCACAGAACTCTGGTCAGTGGAAAATGTTTGGATGAGTCATCCTTAACTCTGTTTGCCACACTCATACTGGCTTTCATTTGGAGAACCAACGGATTCCTTCAACCCACCTACATATTAAACATGGTATGGACAGTGGGTCTAATTTAATCTCTGCATGGGTACAAAAGCCAAGTGATCTAAGTTGTAATGTAATGTTAACTTACAATGCACCAATATTCCAGGATGATAACGCCCATACACACCAGTAAAAACATCAAACAGTTCATGTCAGTACGAAGTGAAACACTTTCTATGGTCTAATCACTAAGGCTCTTACATAGATGCATGTCCACTGTGGTTTTGAATTAGCACCAACAGAACACAGGCATCAGTGCGAAAGTATTGTCCTGCAGTTGCTATTTATTTTAATGGCTGCTGTATTCATCAACTAACAAAGTGAACGCCATTACAACTATAGCTAAAACCACTGATAATGCAATCTTTTCCATTATATTTCCAGGATAAATATCATAGCTATGAAGATGATTTACAAGCTAAATGTAAATTTAGACCACATGTTCTTTTCAGGCTGACCTCTGATCCTTCATTTGACCTAAAAACTTAGGGTCATGTCAGGAAGCAGGGGATGGGGATAAGTCTCACTGCTGAGCAAGGCTATGAAAAAAGAAAATACTAGTCTGAGGGCAGTCACATATGTTACTCAGAACCTCAAGTGCTATACTGTACATTCATCAGTTATATGAATTAAATACTTCATACTGTTTACTTAATATAACTACTATTCAACAACAGACAGAGACTAGATAGTAAACTAAAATTCATCTGAGTATAACAGTCAGTAGCACCAGAGTTAAGCTTCAATCCACAAATATGCTACACTAAAGTTGGACGCCTCCACCATCACACTACAAAGTCAATGTATTATAAACTCACTAACTCCTTTAGGTATCAACTAAAGAGCATGTTGTCTACATGTAGACATATAACAATGCAATTAATCTTTTTTTTAAAAATCCCAATAACAATGTGTGATGTCAACAGCTATGTGATGTGCAAGAGTGAGGTGCCTCTAAAGAGAGAATACTGCAATAAGCTAATGATCAGCTAATGACATATTGTGTGGAAATGGTATTATCAATATTTACTGTATGATTCAAAGAAAACATGTGATATGTGTTAAAGGTCACCGTGTGAGAGTAGATGTTAGTGTTCACTGAATACAATGCGTACTTTGTGTAATCCATATTAAAGTGTGAAAAAGACACAGAATTTTTAAAAAATAATACAAGGAAACGTTAGGAAATAATGGTGTAAAAATAAAAGATAACTTAGTTTTTATCATGTATGCACTTTGAATGGTTCTCTGGTTTCTTTGTCAACAAATAAACTCTGCTGCCTTGGATACTGCTGTCTCCTGATAATTTTTAAACACCTGAATCTGGCTGAAGATTTCTGATTGCGTCCCAGTGGTTTGGGACCCTAAACCCAATCCGTCAATGTGAAAGGTGAACTAAAAAAATTAGTCTTTTGCTTGCACCCAACGCTACAGAATGAATACAGGACTTAGACACAAGCACAGTTCTAAATGAATGACGATGTTGCTGCCTGTGCTGGATGTGTAAATACACAAATGTTTGCTATATCAACTTAATAAAGTGATAATCTGTCAGCATTCAGATTATTCTACTGCCTCTAAGTGGCCAAATAATTAATTAATGCAGGTTCTGTCATCTGCAACCGCTTTGTTACTTGTTTTGTTTCATACAATACTTACAATGCAGGTATTGTCCTTATGCTGGTATCTATTTTTGGTACAGTCAGTTAACAGGTAGTATTTATGACCTGTGATCCAGACAGTATACAGACAGATCTGTGATGAAATAATCTGTATTGTATGGTAGGCTATTTATGAAACTCAATATACAGTAAGTGATCACAGATCATTACCATCCAGGTATCAGTTAAGACCAAGCAAAATTATTTGGCAGTGTCTATAAACATAGCCTGTCCCACTGTTGAACTCTACTACAGATTAAATGATGGCTGTAATACACAACTGTGATGTTTTCCTGTACAAACCAAAGAAAAAAGGGATCCTATTGTTTCTGTGAGGATGTTAAAGCTTTTATAATCTAACAATGACAGTGTGGCAGAACCAAGTTTGATGTTAGTAGCATTCAGATAAGTCTACATTAATGTGGCCATGGCCTAGAATCAGTTACTAGTGAGACTTCAAAATGATTACACTATTGACTCAGGAGATATAAACTACTCAGTGACAATGAGTTCTGTATGTAGAAAGATGTGAGCAATGTCAGTGCAGATATGTGGAAGAGAACAGAAAAAGTAGACACTAACTTCTTGAGAGCAGCAATGAGGTATATGCTTTGGGCAGTAGGTAGACCTGGTCTGTGAGCACAGCATGGATGATCTTCTTGGCTACATAGTCTGGATTCAGGATTGGCAGCAGTGATGGCCACCTGATGAAAATAAGAAAAACAATTAAGATCCAACTACAGTAAACCACATACCAACAAATAGTAAGTTTCCCGTTTGCCCTGCAAGAGATGACATATATACCTCTGGCATAAATTCAAGCTAACTGACAAAATTTGATTGTCAGTTGGGTGTAAAGTAAATTTAACAAAGACTGTACACAAACCTTCGCTTTTTTTGGACAAGCTCACGGCTAGCTTGCCCAATTAATGTACATGTAATCATTTAGATCGGATCAGGGTTTTTTTTTTAAAGCATGAGGGAGAGTTGAATGGGGGGGGTAGGGTGGCAGGGAGAGCCTATGAAGTTAGTTATTGTAGTTTGGCTAATTGCTCAACTGTTGCAGCCGCAGTGGAGGTTATGACACTCAAGCAGGCAAAACAACAACAACAACAACAAAAACAAAACCTTTAAAACATTTTGGACCCAATTGTTGCAATATGCATAAAAAAAAAATCACACTTCTTCTTGGAGTCATAACTCTGGAATCTGTGATTTATACTCACAGAGAATATCAATATCTCCAAGGATATAAAAAGGACAAATAAAACCAGAAATAAAGACTTATCAATGACATAGCTCAGGATGTGTGTAAATGACCTGATATTAATGAGAAGACACCCACAGTTTCCAAAGAACAGTGTTAAACTTTCAGGAAATTTACCAATGCAGGAAAAACATGTCAGGGAACTGACTCTTAGATCCAGTGGTGTCTGGTAAGGTAAAGATGCACATGCAATAATTTATCCAAGGAAGGCCACTTACGTACGCCGACGAAGGGCACAGACAACTTTTTTATGTTTTTATGACGTTTTGTGGTTATTTAAAGGACCTCAGTGTACAAATGTGAGAAGTAGGAAGTGACAGGCCAGGTGTTCAGTGTTGGCATAAAGCATGTGTCCTTTTGGCTTCAGGGGCCTGTTGGATGGATGAAGGCAGGAAGACAGAAATAAAGATGGACACAAGTCTCCAAACACTTTTAAAATCTGACCCCAGGACATCTGGGAATGTACCACAATGACCCTGCAATGGTGTGTGTTGTGTGTGTGTGTTTCTATGGATAGGTAAAATAGAAAGACACTGCCAGTCTAATGTCTAGCAGTCTACCATCACCAAAAAGACCTCTGGCATTTTGTGTTCCTGTTGAATAGTTAGTGGCTTTTCTCTTTGCTCCATTTATCCATCTGTCTGTGTGGGTTTAAAGATAGATAAAGTTTGCATTATATAGGCAAAATTCACTGGTTCCTACTGTAGACAGAAATCTGCCTATAACAAATAAATAGTTTTATATTTTAGACCGGACGTTTTAAGGCTCAGTCATTTACTACAACAGCTGGTCACCAGCTCTCTTGCCACCCAAACAGTTAACCTGAAAATAACTAGAAATTAGCCGTTACCACTGTTGGTGAATTAAAGTACTTGCTGACGTGCACAGAGCTGTGTCCATGATGCACCACCCTTTTACACCCAACTGAGCTGTCATAGACGCACGGGTGACAGTTATAACTACTGTAACTGAATAAGTGAAACAGGCACGGACATCCAGTAATTTTTATTGCTCAATGACAGATTAAAAATAATAAAATAAATATGAATTAGATCAGATTATATTGTGGCCTGATACAATATGACATCAGATATCTGAATGTCCATCAGTTACATGATGCCTGAATCATATAGCTAGGCTTGTTGGAGATTTGAAGTCGGGCACAGATACAGAGTATAATAAGAGGTAATATTAATGCACAAAACCTAGAATTAGTATTATTACAATCTCCTATGAGACCAAGGGGAGGCACCCTGGCTGTCCCAGGATCAGCACCTTGAGCAGTGATTATGATGCACTCTGCAAAATAAATGATCCAACTGTAAAGTAGAAGGATGCTGTTGATAATCTTTATCACAACTGAACATTATTTAGCATCAGTGAACTTTCCAGCTCACTGTAGGTCTATGATCCAGAAGCCTGCAGGCAGATGAAGACATTGTTTGGAAAATAACACTGCTTTCAAACAATTTGAATTTCCCCTTCCACGAGTATATCTTGCATAAATTTCACAACAAGTTAGAAACAGTAAATGTTCTTTGTGGTGGCCAGGCATGTGACACATGCAGGTCTGAATGATAACTATTGGTTAATGTACGTTTACTCTGTTCCCTTTGAATGCTGCTGTTAAAGGAGAATAGCTTTGAAATTAAATTTCAAACAGCGTTGCATTCCAGTTCTAAGCAGGGTCATACATAATTATATAATTAGTTACAGAACACCTTGATATTTTTTGTAACACCACCACGGGATAGCTTGTGTGTTGAGAACTGGAACTAGCTAATAGGCCACATTGTAAAATAGATTTTACAGAGCAACAGTGTCACAACTGATTTTCATCATGACATTTCTAAACCTTTTGTGATTTAACTTTTTTAGAAAACTTGCAAGAATGGAAACACATTTTTCTAATCCCTTTACGTTCCCAGGTTTTTCATAACCATATGAACCCTGAATTAAAGGCTCCAGTCTCAGTGCCTGGTCTGTGGGGTTTATGATTCTGACCAGAGGCAAGTGGAGATGTTGGGGCATGATGAAATGTGGTCTCTGCAGTGCATGCAAGTTGAGCAAGAAGCAAAGTTTTGAACGTACTAAGGTTTACTGAGGTCTTCATGGCACCTGAACCACTGAAATCATTTTAATGTGAACAGAGGTCACAGAGTTGAGTTTGCAGCAAACAGCAGCAATGACAAAAATGAGCAAACAAGAAAACAGAGAGATTCCACACCAAATGATGATGACAAACCTTAAAGGAAAAATTAGAAATGGAGGCTCATCTCCACTAATAACCTAAAAACTAAATAAAGGCTCGGCTTTCTTGGTGTATTGTAACCCTACTGCTCTATTTCACGCTCCATAAAAATATTACATTTCATCTTTCTCTCAGTCCCACTCTTTTTATATTCTGAATCATTTCCTGGATTCATTTTCATTTCATTTTCTTCCCCTGGAGCTCTGTGGCTTTCAGGGCTGTCATTACAAATAAGACTTTATGCGTAACTGAATTGCCAAGTTACATAAACTATAATTTTCAACCCTCCCCTTTACTCCTCTTCCCTCGTTCACCTCCTCTTCTCCTCTGCTATGGCAGTTAGTCAATCTCACACCAGTCTGTGCACCGGCCAGGATATAAAGCCCAGAGCAAGTACTGCTTAATGACTTTCTGTATGGCCTCACCCAGACAGAAACACATACACCTCCCTCAATAAAGCAGGACAAGAAAATCTATAGGAGAGTATTAACATTGGCCATGTGATTATTAAAGCCAATGACTGAGAACAGTGATGGAAAATTTCTACATAAAGAAAAAAAAAAGAGCAGAGAACATTATTTGAAAAGAGATGGAGATAACTTGTGTGAATGGTCCATTTAAGCCAAGCCAAGCTAAGCTGAGGTGATAATAGCCAATCATTTGAAGCCACCAGAGTGATCCAAAGAGAGCACTATTGACTGTGATCAAAGAAGCATCATCATTATAGTTTATGGCGTCATTTGAAATGTGATTAGTACTGATGACTGAAAAACTGGTGACCTCATAGCTGCAGCTCTCCTAAGAAATAATGTTAGGGATGTCATTGTGGGTGCCAATACACCTAACCACAACTGTCAGTGCCAAAAGCTTCAACTAAGGAGAGAGCAGACATCCAGTTTAATTAGCACTAGTACCAGAAAAGGCAGCACACTAATCTGTCTGCTCCTGCTGCTTGTGTTTCTTGACAAGACATCAAAACATGATTTTGTGCAGACAGCTGGCTAGTTAACATTAACTACTGAGCAGATCATGAAGCAGGTTAAGGGGGTTACCTCGCAAAGTTGAGCTCACTTTTAGTCTGATTAAATCAACATGGTAACCTATGCTGTGCAGGAAAACTGTTTTTAGTGACAGGTAAGACAAAGAAATTGGCATAAACAGCAGAACCAGTGCTTTCCATGATTATGTCTGAGCAGAACATTGCTTTGCTTGTTATCATATTATTATTATTATTGCAATACATAACTCTACATTTTAAAAACTGCCTCTGAAAATCACCAGGATTAGAGGTGACCACTGTGATAAATGTTTGCCCTCTGTAGCCTCTATTGCATAGACATTACTGGAAAAAATCATTACTGCTGTCAGTAAGTTCATAGTAATTTATAAATGAAACATATCAGATAGACTTTATCGGGCATTAATGTGTTTTATCCATTTCTTTTGCATCTGTAATTTTCCTCTGTGGCACAAACAATGTTCTGCTAACTCTAATTCATAACATATATTTTAAAAAATCATTTTTTTAACATGAAACAGAAGGACATGAATGTAAAATATATATTTTCTATAAACTAGATTACAGATAATTTTGAGATGGTAATCCCAACACATTATCTAGCTTTACACTTAACCATACTTCTATTTTTATAATTGGCCTATTTTACTATTGACTTTTGCCATTGCAAATAACCTAATTTTGCCACAATGGGAACTTTATTATATTGTAAATATTCTGCAGTTGAGCTTGTTGATGAAATCATGAAAAGAGACCTACTTGGTTTGACATCCATCGAACATTCCAGTGTTGATGAAGTACGGACACACAATGGTGGTCTTGATGCCATCTTTTCCAGTTGCCAGTAGCTCCAGACCAACTGACTCTGCAAAACCTACTGCTCCAAACTTACTAGCACAGTAGTCTGCAGGGAGAAGGGTCAGAGATACAGGAAAAAGCAAGTGAAAAGGATAATCAATCGTAAGGAGTCACAGAGGTCAGTTAATGCTCTTGTTTGTTGTTTTACCTCAAGTATCGTTCAGAAAGGACACATTCCAAAAGGATAGTAAATTTACTAATTACTTTGCATATTTGCTGCCAACCGTCATTTTACCCTTGAGTTTCAATCATTCAGATTCAGATTTAATAATCTTACCCATTAAGATAGACACCTGATTCCTTTTAATTACAGATGATTAAAAAGCCATATGTAAAGTTCCGCCCAAAGAACAGACAGTGTGCATTTTGTTTTGCTTATTTAAACTGAAGACAGGCTGACATGGAATTGGAGTTGCAGGGTCAAAATTTCAATGTGCACCAGTCTACATGTTAACTGCACCTGTTTTAACAGGTCTGCATATAAAGACACCCACCCTACTTTAAAGCAGAATCACAAACTAGATCAGGGCCTGAAGAGTGGACAGAGGGCCAAAACAGAAATGATTTGAATATGGATGTGATCAAAGACAAAGATACAACTATATCAGATGCTGTTTCAATCAGTCAAAAGGAAGAACTCTGTATGGCTGTTTGTATTTCAGTCAACTATGAGGTTTTGTTAGGTGTACTTCCACTGGGAAACACTGCATCTGCCCAGTTTTTTGTTTTTTGTTGGAAGAGAACTCAAAGTCACCTCCCTTCCACATGCACCACATGCATAGCTATCAAGTAACATGTTTGCTGATCACAGTACAGCGATTATTTACAATAATGATTTTGTGCCATGGCCACATCTGTTACATAATCTAACCCAGCAGGCAGGTGATAAAGGCCCATAAATCTTCCTGACAAATACAGGTGAGAGGGCAACTCAGTCTTTAAGTGTAATATTCTCTGGTGCAGTCCATCACACAGTGGTCAGCTTATGCCTAAGGAGAGCAAGGTTTTCTCAAGACAAAGTTCAATTAAATACCAGTCACTGAACAGAAAGTTCCAATTAAAAAACAAGACAAGAAATGACATTTACTACAAAACTACAGGTCCAAAAATCATTCCATGTCTCCACTTCTAGATTACTGAAAGTGTTAGACTGAAAAAAAGGTTGGGTGAAGATTTTTTTGTACCATCAATTTTTAAGAATAAACTGTGGCAATCTCACATTGGTAAGCCAATTACCCTTTATAAGATCTGAG
>NW_026116630.1:0-11420 GCF_001640805.2 Lates calcarifer
GCCATGCTATACTATGACATTTTTTGATGGTTTTAGACATCTTACTATACTATGGCATGTTCTGATGGGTTTTGACGCCGTACTATATTATGACTTTTTATGATGGTTTTTAATGCCTTACTGTACTATGACATTTTTGGACCATTTTTGACAACATACTATATTATACCATACTATGACATTTTTTTATGTCTTACTGTACTATGACATTTTTTTAATCATTTCCGATGCCATACTATACTATGACATTTTTTAATTATTTCCGATGCCATACTATACTATGACATTGTTTGATGGTTTTTGACATCTTACTATACTATGGCATTTTTCTCACATTTTTTCATGCCTTACTATACTATGACATTTTTTGATGGTTTTTGACATCTTACTATACTATGACATTTTTCTCACATTTTTTCATGTCTTACTGTACTATGACATTTTTAAACCATTTTTGATGCCATGCTATACTATGACATTTTTTTATGCCTTACTGTACTATGACATTTTTTAATCGTTTCCGACGCCATACTATACTATGACAGTTTTGGAACATTTTTGACATTTTACTATACTATGACATTTTTCTCACATTTTCTCATGCCTTACTATACTATGACATTTTTTTATGTCTTACTGTACTATGACATTTTTTTAATCATTTCCGATGCCATACTATACTATGACATTGTTTGATGGTTTTTGACATCTTACTATACTATGGCATTTTTCTCACATTTTTTCATGCCTTACTATACTATGACATTTTTTAACCATTTCAGACATCATACTTTACTATGACATTTTTCTCACATTTTTTTTTGCCTTATTGTACTATGACATTTTTTAACCATTTTTGATGCCATGCTATACTATGACATTTTTTTATGCTTTACTGTACTATGACATTTTTTTTTATCATTTCCGACGCCATACTATACTATGACAGTTTTGGAACATTTTTGACATTTTACTATACTATGACATTTTTGGACCATTTCTGATGTCATACCATACTATGACATTTTTCTCACATTTTTTCATGCCTTACTGTACTATGACATTTTTTAACCATTTCAGACGCTATACTTTACTATGACATTTTTTAACCATTTTTGACGCCATGCTATACTATGACATTTTTTTTATGCCTTATTGTACTATGACATTTTTTAATAATTTCTGACGCCATACCATACTATGACATTTTTCTCACATTTATTTATGCCTTACTATGATATGACATTTTTGGACCATTTCTGACATTATACTATACTATGACATTTTTTTATGTCTTACTGTACTATGACATTTTTTAATCATTTCCGATGCCATACTATACTATGACATTTTTTGATGGTTTTTGACATCTTACTATACTATGGCATTTTTCTCACATTTTTTCATGCCTTACTATGATATGACATTTTTGGACCATTTTTGACACCATGCTATATTATGACATTTTTTAACCATTTCCGATGACATACTATACTATGACATTTTTCTCACACTTTCTCATGCCTTACTATACTATGACATTTTTGGACCATTTTTGACAACATATTATATTATGACATTTTATGATGGTTTTTGATGCCTTAATATACTATGACATTTTTCTCACATTTTTTCATGCCTTACTATACTATGACATTTTTTGATGGTTTTTGACATCTTACTATACTATGACATTTTTCAAACATTTTTTCATGCCTTACTATACTATGACATTTTTGGACCATTTCAGACGCTATACTTTACTATGACATTTTTTCTCACATTTTTTTTGCCTTACTGTACTATGACATTTTTAAACCATTTTTGATGCCATGCTATACTATGACATTTTTTTATGCCTTACTGTACTATGACATTTTTTAATCATTTCCGATGCCATACTATACTACGACATTTTTTAATCATTTCCGACGCCATGCTATACTATGACATTTTTTGATGGTTTTAGACATCTTACTATACTATGGCATGTTCTGATGGGTTTTGACGCCGTACTATATTATGACTTTTTATGATGGTTTTTAATGCCTTACTGTACTATGACATTTTTGGACCATTTTTGACAACATACTATATTATACCATACTATGACATTTTTTTATGTCTTACTGTACTATGACATTTTTTAATCATTTCCGATGCCATACTATACTATGACATTTTTTTAATTATTTCCGATGCCATACTATACTATGACATTGTTTGATGGTTTTTGACATCTTACTATACTATGGCATTTTTCTCACATTTTTTCATGCCTTACTATACTATGACATTTTTTGATGGTTTTTGACATCTTACTATACTATGACATTTTTCTCACATTTTTTCATGTCTTACTATACTATGACATTTTTTAACCATTTCAGACATCATACTTTACTATGACATTTTTCTCACATTTTTTTTTGCCTTACTGTACTATGACATTTTTAAACCATTTTTGATGCCATGCTATACTATGACATTTTTTTATGCCTTACTGTACTATGACATTTTTAATCGTTTCCGACGCCATACTATACTATGACAGTTTTGGAACATTTTTGACATTTTACTATACTATGACATTTTTCTCACATTTTCTCATGCCTTACTATACTATGACATTTTTTTATGTCTTACTGTACTATGACATTTTTTAATCATTTCCGATGCCATACTATACTATGACATTTTTTAATTATTTCCGATGCCATACTATACTATGACATTGTTTGATGGTTTTTGACATCTTACTATACTATGGCATTTTTCTCACATTTTTTCATGCCTTACTATACTATGACATTTTTTGATGGTTTTTGACATCTTACTATACTATGGCATTTTTCTCACATTTTTTCATGCCTTACTATACTATGACATTTTTTGATGGTTTTTGACATCTTACTATACTATGACATTTTTCTCACATTTTTTCATGTCTTACTATACTATGACATTTTTTAACCATTTCAGACATCATACTTTACTATGACATTTTTCTCACATTTTTTTTTGCCTTATTGTACTATGACATTTTTTAACCATTTTTGATGCCATGCTATACTATGACATTTTTTTATGCTTTACTGTACTATGACATTTTTTTTTATCATTTCCGACGCCATACTATACTATGACAGTTTTGGAACATTTTTGACATTTTACTATACTATGACATTTTTGGACCATTTCTGATGTCATACCATACTATGACATTTTTCTCACATTTTTTCATGCCTTACTGTACTATGACATTTTTTAACCATTTCAGACGCTATACTTTACTATGACATTTTTTAACCATTTTTGACGCCATGCTATACTATGACATTTTTTTTATGCCTTATTGTACTATGACATTTTTTAATAATTTCTGACGCCATACTATACTATGACAGTTTTGGAACATTTTTGACATTTTACTATACTATGACATTTTTGGACCATTTCTGATGTCATACCATACTATGACATTTTTCTCACATTTTTTCATGCCTTACTGTACTATGACATTTTTTAACCATTTCAGACGCCATACCATACTATGACATTTTTCTCACATTTATTTATGCCTTACTATGATATGACATTTTTGGACCATTTCTGACATTATACTATACTATGACATTTTTTTATGTCTTACTGTACTATGACATTTTTTAATCATTTCCGATGCCATACTATACTATGACATTTTTTGATGGTTTTTGACATCTTACTATACTATGGCATTTTTCTCACATTTTTTCATGCCTTACTATGATATGACATTTTTGGACCATTTTTGACACCATGCTATATTATGACATTTTTTAACCATTTCCGATGACATACTATACTATGACATTTTTCTCACACTTTCTCATGCCTTACTATACTATGACATTTTTGGACCATTTCAGACGCCATACTTTACTATGACATTTTTCTCACATTTTTTTTGCCTTACTGTACTATGACATTTTTAAACCATTTTTGATGCCATGCTATACTATGACATTTTTTTATGCCTTACTGTACTATGACATTTTTTAATCGTTTCCGACGCCATACTATACTATGACAGTTTTGGAACATTTTTGACATTTTACTATACTATGACATTTTTCTCACATTTTCTCATGCCTTACTATACTATGACATTTTTTTATGTCTTACTATACTATGACATTTTTTAATCATTTCCGATGCCATACTATACTACGACATTTTTTAATCATTTCCGACGCCATGCTATACTATGACATTTTTTGATGGTTTTTGACATCTTACTATACTATGACATTTTTCAAACATTTTTTTCATGCCTTACTATACTATGACATTTTTGGACCATTTCAGACGCCATACTTTACTATGACATTTTTCTCACATTTTTTTTGCCTTACTGTACTATGACATTTTTAAATCATTTTTGATGCCATGCTATACTATGACATTTTTTTATGCCTTACTGTACTATGACATTTTTTAATCGTTTCCGATGCCATACTATACTATGACAGTTTTGGAACATTTTTGACATTTTACTATACTATGACATTTTTCTCACATTTTCTCATGCCTTACTATACTATGACATTTTTTTATGTCTTACTATACTATGACATTTTTTAATCATTTCCGATGCCATACTATACTACGACATTTTTTAATCATTTCCGACGCCATGCTATACTATGACATTTTTTGATGGTTTTAGACATCTTACTATACTATGGCATGTTCTGATGGGTTTTGACGCCGTACTATATTATGACTTTTTATGATGGTTTTTAATGCCTTACTGTACTATGACATTTTTGGACCATTTTTGACAACATACTATATTATACTATACTATGACATTTTTTTATGTCTTACTGTACTATGACATTTTTTAATCATTTCCGATGCCATACTATACTATGACATTGTTTGATGGTTTTTGACATCTTACTATACTATGACATTTTTCTCACATTTTTTCATGTCTTACTATACTATGACATTTTTTAACCATTTCAGACATCATACTTTACTATGACATTTTTCTCACATTTTTTTTTGCCTTACTGTACTATGACATTTTTTAACCATTTTTGACGCCATGCTATACTATGACATTTTTTTTATGCCTTATTGTACTATGACATTTTATGATGATTTTTGACATCTTACTATAATATGACATTTTTCTCACATTTTTTCATTCCTTACTATGATATGACATTTTTGGACCATTTTTGACAACATATTATATTATGACATTTTATGATGGTTTTTGATGCCTTAATATACTATGACATTTTTCTCACATTTTTTCATGCCTTACTATACTATGACATTTTTAACCATTTCAGATGCCATACTTTACTATGACATTTTTCTCTTATTTTTTTGCCTTACTGTACTATGACATTTTTTAACCATTTTTGACGCCATGCTATACTATGACATTTTTTTATGCCTTATTGTACTATGACATTTTTTAATAATTTCTGACGCCATACTATACTATGGACAGTTTTGGAACATTTTTGGACATTTTACTATACTATGACATTTTTGGACCATTTCTGATGTCATACCCATACTATGACATTTTTCTCACATTTTTTCATGCCTTACTGTACTATGACATTTTTTAACCATTTCAGACGCCATACCATACTATGACATTTTTCTCACATTTATTTATGCCTTACTATGATATGACATTTTTGGACCATTTCTGACATTATACTATACTATGACATTTTTTTATGTCTTACTGTACTATGACATTTTTTAATCATTTCCGATGCCATACTATACTATGACATTTTTTGATGGTTTTTGACATCTTACTATACTATGGCATTTTTTCTCACATTTTTTCATGCCTCACTATGATATGACATTTTTGGACCATTTTGACACCATGCTATATTATGACATTTTTTAACCATTTCCGATGACATACTATACTATGACATTTTTCTCACACTTTCTCATGCCTTACTATACTATGACATTTTGGACCATTTTTGACAACATATTATATTATACTATGACATTTTTAATCATTTCCGATGCCATACTATACTATGACAGTTTTGGAACATTTTTGACTTTTTACTATACTATCACATTTTTGGACCATTTCTGATGTCATACCATACTATGACATTTTTCTCACATTTTTTCATGCCTTTCATGCCTATGACATTTTTTAACCATTTCAGACGCCATACTTTACTATGACATTTTCTCACATTTTTTTTGCCTTACTGTACTATGACATTTTTTAACCATTTTTGATGCCATGCTATACTATGACATTTTTTTAAAGCCTTACTGTACTATGACATTTTTTAATCGTTCCGACGCCATACTATACTATGACAGTTTTGGAACATTTTTGACATTTTACTATACTATGACATTTTTCTCACATTTTCTCATGCCTTACTATACTATGACATTTTTTTATGTCTTACTATACTATGACATTTTTTAATCATTTCCGATGCCATACTATACTATGACATTTTTAATCATTTCCGACGCCATGCTATACTATGACATTTTTTGATGGTTTTAGACATCTTACTATACTATGGCATGTTCTGATGGTTTTGACGCCATACTATATTATGACTTTTTATGATGGTTTTTAATGCCTTACTGTACTATGACATTTTTGGACCATTTTTTGACACCTTACTGTACTATGACATTTTTTGATGCAATATTATACTATGAATTTTTTTTATAGTTTTTGACATCTTACTATACTATGGCATTTTTCTCACATTTTTCATGCTTTACTATACTATGACATTTCTTAACCATTTCCGACACCTTACTTTACTATGATATTTTTGGACCACTTTCTCATGCCTTACTATACTATGACATTTTTGGACCATTTTTGACAACATACTATATTATGACGTTTTTGGATGGTTTTTGACATCTTACTATACTATGACATTTTTTCTTGCATTTTCTCATGCCTTACTATACTATGACATTTTTGGGACCATTTCTGAAGCATACTATACTATGACATTTTTCTCACATTTTCATGCCTTACTATGATATGACATTTTTGGACCATTTTTGACAACATACTATATTATGACATTTTTTTTATGCCTTACTGTACTATGACATTTCTTAACTATTTTTGACGCCATGCTATACTATGACATTTTTTTCATGCCTTACTGTACTATGACATTTTATGATGGTTTTTGACATCTTACTATACTATGACATTTTTCTCACATTTTTTCATTCCTTACTATGATATGACATTTTTGGACCATTTTTGACAACATATTATATTATGACATTTTATGATGGTTTTTGATGCCTTAATATACTATGACATTTTTCTCACATTTTTTCATGCCTTACTATACTATGACATTTTTTAAACCATTTCAGATGCCATACTTTACTATGACATTTTTCTCTTATTTTTTTTGCCTTACTGTACTATGACATTTTTTAACCATTTTTGATGCCATGCTATACTATAACAGTTTTGGAACATTTTTGACATTTTACTATACTATGACATTTTCTCACATTTTCTCATGCCTTACATACTATGACATTTTTTGTGCCTTACTGTATTATGACATTTTTTAATCATTTCCGACGCCATACTATACTATGACAGTTTTGGACCATTTTTGACAACATACTATATTATGACATTTTTGTGCCTTACTATACTATGACATTTTTTAACCATTTCAGACGCCATACTTTACTATGACATTTTTCTCACATTTTTTATGCCTTACTATGATATGACATTTTTGGACCATTTCTGACATTATACTATACTATGACATTTTTTTATGCCTTACTGTACTATGACATTTTTTAACCATTTTTGACGCCATGCTATACTATGACATTGTTTTATGCCTTACTGTACTATGACATTTTTTAATAATTTCCGACGCCATACTATACTATGACAGTTTTGGAACATTTTTGACATTTTACTATACTAATCACATTTTTCTCGCAATTTCTCATTCCTTACTGTACTATGACATTTTTGGACCATTTTTGACAACATACTATATTATGACATTTTATGATGGTTTTTGATGCCTTAATATACTATGACATTTTTCTCACATTTTTTTCATGCCTTACTATACTATGATATTTTTGGACCATTTCTGAAGCCATACTAAACTATGACATTTTTTTTTATACCGTACTGTACTATGACATTTTTAACCATTTTTTATGCTGTACTAAACAGTGCTCTATGTTGGACAGTTGATGTAAAGTGGTTTGTGAATTACCTGGAGGCCTCTGTCTTGGTCCGAAAGAACTTGAAAGACTCTCTGTGATCTTGGACTACATCTCTGTGATCGTGGACTACGTCTCTGTGATCGCGGACAATGTCTCTGAGATTATGGACAATGTCTCTGCGATCATGGACTATGTCTTTGTGATCGTGGACGATGTCTCTGAGATCATAGACGGTGTCTCTGTGGTCATTGACAATGTCCCTGATCGCGGGCAATGCCGTCAAATCGGTGACCCCCCGTCTCCGCCGATTCTATCGCAAGGTCTCTACGAAGCATGGACATGTCTCTGATCACGGACAACGTCTCTCTCATCTTTGACAAGGTCTCTGCGATCATGGACAATGTCTCTGATCGTGGACGATGTCTCCCTCATCCTCAACAATGTCTCTCCGATCATGGACCATGTCTCTGCGATTGTGGACAATGTTGTGGACGAAGTGGTGACACCTGGAGGAAATCGAAGAGAAACAGACAAAGGAAAATGATCAATACACTACTACCTATTCCTCATCAACAATTTTACCATGAAAACACAGATATATATTCAACATTACAGCTGAACCTGAACATTTAACATTTTCTGCCCATTTCTGACGCCTTACTGTATTATATCATTTTTTCACACCTTACTATACTATGACATTTCTTGATGGCTTTTGACGCCTTACTATACTATGACATTTTTCTCACCTTTTTTCATGCCTTACTATACTATGACATTTTTGGACCATTTCTGAAGCCATACTATACTATGACATTTTTTTTATACCTTACTGTACTATGACTTTTTGTTTAACCATTTTTGATGCTGTACTAAACAGTGCTCTATGTTGGACAGTTGATGTAAAGTGGTTTGTGAATTACCTGGAGGCCTCTGTCTTAGTCTGAAAGAACTTGAAAGACTCTCTGTGATCTTGGACTACATCTCTGTGATCGTGGACTACGTCTCTGTGATCGCGGACAATGTCTCTGAGATTATGGACAATGTCTCTGCGATCATGGACTATGTCTTTGTGATCGTGGACGATGTCTCTGAGATCATAGACGTTGTCTCTGTGGTCATTGACAATCCCTGATCGCGGGCATGCCGTCAAATCAGTGACCCCCGTCTCCGCCGATTCTATCGCAAGGTCTCTACGAAGCATGGACAATGTCTCTGATCACGGACAACGTCTCTCTCATCTTTGACAAGGTCTCTGCGATCATGGACAATGTCTCTGATCGTGGACGATGTCTCCCTCATCCTCAACAATGTCTCTCCCGATCATGGACCATGTCTCTGCGATTGTGGACGATGTTGTGGACGAAGTGGTGACACCTGGAGGAAATCAAAGAGAAACAGACACAGGAAAATGATCAATACACTACTACCTATTCCTCATCAACAATTTAACCATGAAAAACACAGATATATATTCAACATTACAGCTGAACCTGAACATTTAACATTTTCTGCCCATTTCTGACACCTTACTGTATTATATCATTTTTTCAAACCTTACTATACTATGACATTTCTTGATGGCTTTTGACGCCTTACTATATTATGGCATTTTTCTCACCTTTTTTCATGCCTTACTATACTATGACATTTTTTCATGGTTTTTGACATCTTATTATACTATGAAATTTTTCTCACAGTTTTTCATGCCTTACTATACTATGACATTTTTGGACCATTTCTGAAGCCATACTATACTATGACATTTTTTTATACCTTACTGTACTATGACATTTTTTTTAACCATTTTTGATGCTGTACTAAAACAGTGCTCTATGTTGGACAGTTGATGTAAAGTGGTTTGTGAATTACCTGGAGGCCTCTGTCTTGGTCTGAAAGAACTTGAAAGACTCTCTGTGATCTTGGACTACATCTCTGTGATCGTGGACTACGTCTCTGTGATCGCGGACAGTGTCTCTGAGATTATGGACAATGTCTCTGCGATCATGGACTATGTCTTTGTGATCGTGGACGATGTCTCTGAGATCATAGACGGTGTCTCTGTGGTCATTGACAATGTCCCTGATCGCGGGCAATGCCGTCAAATCGGTGACCCCCGTCTCCGCCGATTCTATCGCAAGGTCTCTACGAAGCATGGACAATGTCTCTGATCACGGACAACGTCTCTCTCATCTTTGACAAGGTCTCTGCGATCATGGACAATGTCTCTGATCGTGGACGATGTCTCCCTCATCCTCAACAATGTCTCTCCGATCATGGACCATGTCTCTGCGATTGTGGACGATGTTGTGGACGAAGTGGTGACACCTGGAGGAAATCAAAGAGAAACAGACACAGGAAAATGATCAATACACTACTACCTATTCCTCATCAACAATTTAACCATGAAAACACAGATATATATTCAACATTACAGCTGAACCTGAACATTTAACATTTTCTGCCCATTTCTGACACCTTACTGTATTATATCATTTTTTCAAACCTTACTATACTATGACATTTCTTGATGGCTTTTGACGCCTTACTATATTATGGCATTTTTCTCACCTTTTTTCATGCCTTACTATACTATGACATTTTTTCATGGTTTTTGACATCTTATTATACTATGAAATTTTTCTCACAGTTTTTCATGCCTTTATACTATGACATTTTTGGACCATTTCTGAAGCCCTATACTATGACATTTTTTTTATACCTTACTGTACTATGACATTTTTTTAACCATTTTTGATGCTGTACTAAACAGTGCTCTATGTTGGACAGTTGATGTAAAGTGGTTTGTGAATTACCTGGAGGCCTCTGTCTTGGTCTGAAAGAACTTGAAAGACTCTCTGTGATCTTGGACTACATCTCTGTGATCGTGGACTACGTCTCTGTGATCGCGGACAGTGTCTCTGAGATTATGGACAATGTCTCTGCGATCATGGACTATGTCTTTGTGATCGTGGACGATGTCTCTGAGATCATAGACGGTGTCTCTGTGGTCATTGACAATGTCCCTGATCGCGGGCAATGCCGTCAAATCGGTGACCCCCGTCTCCGCCGATTCTATCGCAAGGTCTCTACGAAGCATGGACAATGTCTCTGATCACGGACAACGTCTCTCTCATCTTTGACAAGGTCTCTGCGATCAT
>NW_026116631.1:0-30871 GCF_001640805.2 Lates calcarifer
TTGATCGTGACTCCAACACAAACACTTTCCAGCAACTAATGTTTTTAGGGAAATGTTTTCTCTTTCTGTTGTTTTCCAGTGCATGCTCTGCACCCCACATGTATGAACTCAGCTATACTGGCTTATTGACTCATTGACTGAATTAGTGAATGATGGATGGACAGGTGAGAGAAGAATCACCCTGAGGTCATCAAGAACAGCAGATGGCAGTGTATATTTCTGATGCACCCTACGAGGCAGTCACTTGTTTTTGGTGCTTGTACACACCATAACCCACATAAAGGTGCAAAGCCACACAACTAAGTATCGATTGCCCAGAATAAGAGCTCCCCAAAAATATTGATTGCTTGGAAATGTTCCACAATAAAAGCACTGCATAATCACAACAGAGTAAGAGAAACACAATAAGCTATTTCAAATAGAATTGTGATGAAATAACATTGATTGTCCTTACGTTCAGGTAAAAATTTCGAGACACACATAAGGCTCATTGCCCTGTAGGCACACTACATGGGAGTACCTGTTCTCCAGTACCTGGTGAGAAGTTAAGAGGATAATGGAGGTGAGGATGGCAAAGCCTTTCACATGGAGGGTAACTACCAATTCCAACAGTGTCAAGATCCTCTGATAAACTGGCTAAACATCAGCACAGCATCAGTCTAGGCTGAGGATCACAGGGTTAAGTTAGAACATAGCTTGTCTCTAAAGAAGTTTAAACAACAGTGAACAAAATAGTTTTTTTTCTCCCAGATTTTCTCACTCACTACTTTTATTGCTATTAGATTGGGATGAAATATTTATGCGTCTCCCCTGCTGTTATGATTGATGTTAAAATGAAGTGCTGCTGCAGGGAACAAGGCTCATATTGTCTTTGTAAATGCAATTAATATTACAAGACTTGTTTATGAGGGGAAACACAAGCAGGTAGCAGCTTTCCCTACACCTTGTCATACTGTGTGTGTTTTTTGAGTCTGTGCACTGTGCAAACACCATATGGGCAGGATTTTTCAAACCAAAAGAAATTTAGTCAGTCATCCTGGGAACCAATCTAATGAAACAAATGGTTCTGCTGTCATGTGGGCAACCCAGGAGGAATATGCCTCTGACCCATTTTTTTGCTACAGACTATTAGTTTAAGAAACTGGGGCATATGGTGTTGGTTGTAGGGTGCAGTTTGTGTTTGGGCTGGGCAAAGGGAACCTGAGTTAAATAGTTAGAGGCAGATGTGTGTTGTGATATTATGTAGCCTGGAGTGACAGCTCCCCGAGTGAAATCTGCCAGCTACGATTCTCTCCCATTTCCTCTCCAAATTACTGTTAATGTTAGAACAAGCCAGAATGTGTGATTGCTGCTATTAGCACACTTCTGCTGCTATAACAAATTCTGATTTTTTTTTTCACTTGTGCAGTTCTGGTATCCAAAACATAAATATAAAAAATAGAATAAAGTAAGAATAAACCTCTTTGTCTGTAGTAAAAAGTGGATGTTTGCTATGTTCTTTTCCCACCAATCTCCTTTCTTTAAGGTATTCAGACCGGGTTTAAGGGTTGACAAAGGCCATCTTGCCAAAGCTTCACTTGACCTATTTTAATCGCCTCTTGTTGGGCTTAGGCACCATGGTGCCAACACATGGTGGTCTAAGCTGACCCCTATCATAGAGCACAGGAGGGATTCAACAGAAGAACAGACCAGAGCCCCATTCTCAGTGTCTAAGTCCTTACATTTAATCCCCCAGAGAGGTTGTTTGTGAGCGATATCACTACAAGAGTATAGCAAAAACCCCCTGTGGAGAAAACCAACTGCAGCGTGCGTTGACAGCGCTTCACTGCTCTCTCTCCCTCCTCCTTCTTCTCAGTTTTTCTTTCTCCAACATCAACTTAAAGTCCAATCTAATTTCCCTCTTCTCAAACTCAAATACACACACCTCAATTTCCATATCCTGATTACATGCCTTGCACATATGCACACCTCCATCAATCTACATCCATGTTTCCTCGCATGTATCTTTCATGTCCGGCTCATTGCATGCCTGGACCAAAACACACACTCACTCAAGGATGCACATGCATGCACACACACCTGCCAAAATCTGGTAAGTGACATCACTCACTTTTATATGGTCAGCTGAGTCAGCAGCTCCCTCTTTCACTCTGGCATGCGTTCGACCAGAGACCGCCTGTGATTTCCTTTCTCGGTCTAGCTCCACATTAATCATCCTCCTCTCTCATTCCTCTCTGTTCGACCATCTAGGACTGATTCAAACTACTCTTTTAAAATTCAGCCAAAAATACTCGGGGCAACAATATCATGTCTGGAAAGGGCAACTTTACACATGTATTAACATTGCTGATTACATGTAATCTGTAACAAAAACAACAAGACTGCAATGATGTAATTGTAATTCAGGAGTTTGGGGTTACAGAAAAACATCCCTCCAGAGCTCAGTGTTTTAATTAAGGACAGTTAAGGAGGGCAGAAGAGTATCAAAAAGGAAGGAATCCTCACTGACCATTGTAAACAATTTAGTTTCAAGTGCACAGGACTGGTATAAGAAACTTTCAGCTCCAGTGAGCAATAGAAAAATACTCAGACTGCAATTACATGATATTAAAAGTGAGCAAGGATTCATTTCTAGTCCCATTTTTCTCTTTGTTTAATTTGCTATAGAGAGAAGAGAGACTATTGTTGTTTATTGCTCTCCTTCCTTATGCTGTTTACTACTTGGACAGAAGGATTAGGCCTGATCTCAGTTTTCTGTCTTCATCCCCTTGTTCTTAATTCCATTTAAATGCTTGTCTGAACACAAGCCAGGTCATCCCTATAGCCCACTTTCCATCTCACTTCATTAACATTGTTGCTGCACTCCAGTTAAATCCCTGATGAACAGCAAATAATTGGGTGTCCCTGGTGTTTTAGTGGGCTAAGACACACTCATGGTGACATGACTTCTGACCCCTGCTGCATGTTCACCTCCTCTGACTTCTTGCACCAGTAACACAAAAACACAACAATGTGCAATCAACATGTGAGAGACTGTTGTTGTGCATCGATGTCCAAAAAGCCTATTTCACAACAATATGAAAAGAAAGGCATGAGCTCTGTTTCAGCAACTCTGTATATATTAATCTTAATCTTACAATTAAAGTGATATTTTCAAAGATTTTGTTATTTTTTGTGTTTTGGATGTTTGTGTTGCTGAGGTTTTGCCTGAGAGTTCAGAAGGTTTAGATGCTGTACAGGACCATGGTGACATTTTGGATTTTTCAAAATGCTAACCAGCATTATCGAGCTTCTGAAATATCAATACAAAGTGTTTTCCCGCAATATCAGAGAAGCCTGTGGTAAAAAGTACAAACTAAAATTATGGTATGAAATTACACATCAGTGTACCTATTTGGATGGAAAGAAACAAAGTTTTTGTGAATATATGGAAATTAGACACAGTGTGTAAAGAAAATAATTGGAAATGCCATTTAGGATTTGCATTTAGATGAGCAGATTTTCAATTTGTACTGATATTATTATGATCAGCCCGGTGGGAAATAATAGTGAGGGTGAAAGAGAGAGAGAGAGTCGGCACTTCTGACCGAGCAAGGTTCAGTGCAACACAAATAAGACCTAATTTACTACAATTGAACTTATAGAGACTGCAAGCTAATAATGGCTTTTTTGCAAGTGTCACTGTGAGTTAAAATGGAAATAAATAAAGTTTCATCAGTGAATGCACAGCTTGTAGCAAAAGCTCACAGTGCAGTACACCAGCCAAGCCTGTCTATTTAAAGAAAAGAATTTGAACGTTAACAGCTCCCCTTTATTACCACTGTTCAGCCATATACATATGCACATATACACAAATTACAAAAAACATCAGCATTCCCAACATGAAGCTGTAAACTCAGCAGAGAAAAAGAATTTGGTATATTCTTGTCAAGGCGACATTAAAGTCACGCGAAGGAGTTCTACTGAGCGACTGACAAAATCTTTGTCGGTTCTCTCACAAGGAAAACATGGGTGATTTAAGAGATTAGTGAGGGGAGATGCCTGTGGGTTGTTTACTTGACTAAAAGTTGAGTCATTCCAGCAGTCAGCTGAATTCTACCCTGGACATCTTCTGAACACATCTCCTAATCATGCTGTTGTACCTCTAAGATTAAGAGTTTTAAAGTCCTGTTCAACATGACATGAGGATGCGCAAATCAATATTTCGTAAGCCTGTTCAAGCTGTGAGAACTTTTGACTTGTCACTGACTCCTCCTCTCTTCTCCTCTCCTTTCCTCTCCTCTCCTCTCCTCTCCTCTCAGGTTCACTGCTTCCAGACTACCCCCTGCTGTGACCTTTCACCTCTAGCCGCCTAATGATCTGACCTCCCCTTTTACGTCCCTCCGTACCATCTCTTCATCCCCCTCTCTTCTCTCCCAGGGGATCACAGGAGTGAGGACTCAGAGGGAAGAGGGCAGATTGGGTCTGCCCTCTCTGGCTGCTTTGTCTCCTTTCACCTTCACCTTTGTCTACCTTCTTCCATAGCTCCCCCTTTTCTCTATTTCTCTATACTCCCTCTGTCTCTTGGTTACGTCTTTCCTTTTTGCCTCCCTCTATCTTCCTCCACCAAAGAGTCCAGTCTAAATAAGCAATGCTGCTCACTCCTTACCCTAATGTGTAGGTTGGGACCCGATGGAGCAGGTTATGTTGGAGGAATACTGATGGCAGCGGAGGGAGAGAACTAAACTAGTCACAGAGAGGCATCTGGCAGATGGACAATAGGGAAAAGGGAAGCAGTCCATATTTGATTCAAACAGCCAAGTGCCTGATTGTGAAATTGGCTCAGATGCTCCACAGATAGAAGAGAATAAGACATATTGTCTCTTATTCTGACAACAATTTTCAGATTCATGAGGTTTATTCAATACATCTCATAAATAAGCCTCATAAATGGGAAATTTGTTGTTCATTCTGTTCTTTCGTGATTTTTAAAGCCACAAATTAAAAGCCAAAGAATTTACAAGCGTTCCTTTAACAACCAGCCTACGTTTGCATCGCAGCGTGATTGCTCCTGATTAAATTGTCTGCGTCAAAGTCACAGCTCGGCCTGGGGGTGGAGTAAACACCCCTATTAGCTGTTAACAAAGCCTCCCAGATATGAAACCATGCCTGCGTTTGGTGCTAAAGCCAGTGGGAGATTATCCAGACTGCAAATACATGGGCGACTGAGATGCCCTTTGTACCACACAACAGAGGGCATTTCATGGGCAGAGCGCTGATCCCCTTACTGGTGTGCAGCTGAGGCAATGTAATCCCAAATTATTTAACCAGATTACTAGAGCATGAGAAAAATTCTGCCTTTGAATTATGTATGGGGGGGTTTATGTGGTAAGATATGACTTCCAGTGTCAGTGTGATTATGTCCCTCTAAAGCCAGACACTATTCTGCAATGGGAGTTGGTTTGTCAGTGTTATCAGTATACAGGTGAAGGGCAGGAAAACACATAAAAAGAGAAAAAGTTTTCATCTCTGTCTGCAGGGGCTCTTGCTTCTCTTAAGTGCAGGTCTTTCAAACAGCACATCAACCCTTCTTAAACCACAAAGAAAGCTTAACAACCTTATCTGAGATGTAACATGACTAAGCCAAAAAAGAAAAAAAAAAAGAACCCAGTTTGGAGTATCATCATTTCTTATTTGGCAGATACCAAACCTTGCCAACAAAGAATATTCTGACATTTTTTTAACTTAAAAAACAGATTCACCACTGCCAGAAAAATAAAAGCTTTTTGGCGGCGAGGTTCATTCAACCCTGTTCATGTACAGTATGAACCATCACATGCTGTTTGGCAAGAAATGGCACAGCTGGGCTGGATCCAGATGAATACGCCTGCCAAATAAATGCTTCCACATCCTGAAGAATACAAATGAAAAATAGTGTTTTATTTCTTCAGAAAACAAAGGCAAAAAATTTGTCTACACAAAACACAGTATAATATATTGCGTTTTAACAGGCCTATTGTTCTTACAACAGGCCTGACAACAAAGTTCTACCTTACTCTATGGCACAATTATATTAAGCTTTGTTTATTGCTTAGAGTCACTTTTCTCTCCTCAGCAACTAGATACAACTGCTGAACCTTCAGCATTTGATTGAAACACTGCTTTTGACACCTCTAGCTGCTGCCTGGTTGCTCTCACTGAATGGATGTACTCATACTGTCAGCTGACCTACACCACCTCAGAATACAAATCCAGTGTGAAGATGAACTGGATCACATGTTAGGAGATGACGGGGATGTCATTCAAAACAAATCAAAGGGCTAAGAACCGTGGAATCGTAACGTTTGAGATTAGCACATGCACAGTCACATTGTTTCTTCTAAGGAGAGGTTAAATCTGAGGATGGTTATAGGACATGGCCAGAAGCTCCAAAACAGCCCCTGCAATTGTTTTGTAAATTGTTGTTTCCAAGGTCACAAATTAAGTTTCACGTTAACTGGAGCTTGTAACATCTGTCTGAATGCATCAAACGGTTCTTCCTGAATGAGCTGAAAGAGTCAGGAATAATCCCTAATGTTCACTGGCAATGGTACAAAGGCTGCAGTAACTCATTACTTAACTGCACTAAAGTAATCCAATTACAATATGTTGATTGTGACCCTTGCTGAAAGACAGCACAGATATCAGATGGCAGTTACTTAGTGGGTTAAAACATTTTTACTGTGTGACCACTGTCACAAACATGTAGTGTTTTGAGAAATGAATTAATCTTATTATTATAACATTAATGATTAATATTATATTAATCAAGTTCTTCATAATCTTGAATTATAAAGGTTATCCCAGAATTTGGGTATGATATTAGGATGATAATTACAACTCGTTGAAAAATATAGCTTTTAATCTCTTTTTCCATTAAATTGAAAGCGTTTCAGAACTCAATCACACTAACTTAACTTTAAGCCAAAGGATTTACATTAGAATGAAAATTGTTCTGTGATCAGTAATGAATCATCTGTAATGGAATACATTTGACAGTAAGCTTCCCAACCCTGCCCTGCCTCTGCTGCCATATTGTCTGGTGATGCAATGATGACCAAATCTCATCCATTGCCTCTCTCCCTGCGGCAGGCACCTGGCCAGCTATCGACCAGACCTCACTCATGGTTTTTGGGTCACAAGCTGTGACAGGAAAGCGGATGACTCCCCTGTCCTGTATCCAACACTGTGGCACACACACATGTATACACACGCATACAGCAGGAAAGACAGAAGATTTGCTGACCACCAGCTCTGTTGCCTTCTTCCTATAGCACTATCTGTCTGGGGCCAGAGAGAGGGAGAGGCAAAGAGAGAGGCAGAGAGAAAGAACAAAGAGAGAGGATGGGAGACTGGAGGGAGAAAGGGATGATGAAGGGAATGAAGGAAGAAAAGGAAAAGATAGAGATTAAAAGACAGATGAAGAGGAAACAAAGCCAGTGAGGGCAGGCACAGACAAAGAGAGGCAGAGAGAGAGATAAAGAGACAGAAGAGGAAAGTAATCATCTTAAAGGTCTGAAGGTCTCAGTCAGACTCACTCACTGTCCTGCAGCAAAGATGAATGCAAGAGTTAGCTCCAGCTGTGTGTGCAGGGATGAAAGATGGACACAATTTCAGCACTGACCTCAAGGGGTAAAAATCTGAAACAGCTGAATGTGAGTGTAGAAACACGATGATTGTATGGTACTGCAATGTGACTGCCCTGCTGCTCAGCCTCACCTCAGACGTGCAGAGGCATCCCGCACACATCTCCTCCGTGTTGTACTTTCTTTGCACTTTGTGGAACAGCTAAAGATTTTTTTTTCTAAATAGCAAACTAACCATTCTGATACATAAACATGGCAGTCTCAAAGCCTGCCTCACAGTATGTTGCACCTTCCGTAACCCATGTATTTTTTCTCTTCTTTTCTAAAACTTCCAACTGTTACTTGCTTGCAGCAATAAAATATGCAGTGATAATTTATATTCAGGGAGCCATTTATTTTATACATCTGGACTTTTTATCCCCTGACATATTGGGAATTTTTCTCTGCATTTTTTCAGCACATTGCTGCTAGCAGCTGTCTGGCATGTACGGACAGAAAACTTGCTCTTGCTCTTCTGCTCTAATTCATGCCCATCCCTGAGCTCATTTCTACGGCAGGGCTACACTGTACAGGTACACACACATGTAGTAGTAGTCCCTGGGGCTTGATGGATGAAAGATGACATAACATACATGTATAGTAGTTGGGCATACATGAAACATATTGTGCACAACTATAAGGTATACAAAAACACTATGCATCACCAGCTGTGTACATTTAATTTTTTCTTGTTCATGCCACAGACCATATGATAGTACACAGAATAGTAGTGGAAATGCCAGCAGTAATTGAACATAATAATATAGCATATAACTGTGTTCACAAAGACATTTTCACATACAAACTTTTTGATATCAGTTGGACTTTAGTTAACTAGCAAAGTCCATGCTTTTGTTTTGTGGTGAATTTTTTTCTTGAGGCTAAAAACTTTGCATCAAACACCAGTATAGCAGTGAAGGTGATCCAAAGGCTTATTTTGACCATTTCTTGCACCTATGCCAGTCTTTTAATGTTTCATTCACACTCTTTTCATTGAATAATATATAAGAGGCAAAAATGGTGTCTTTTCTGTATTTATACAGTAGTTTTATTCATTATTCATGTGTTGATTCATGTGTTAAAGTCATTTCATGCACATGGGCCATGCTGAACTGCAGCAAATCAAAACTGAACTCTGCACAGTACAGCAGAACAGACCTGTCTGTTCCCTTTCAGTGCGCACACTTTTCCTTCAATTCAAATTCTAGTCTTCATTCTCTGAATATGTTTGGTTACTTCACTGCTTGTAGGTATATTTGCAGAAATGACTGTACATGCCCTTAACTCTGTTTCATTGAGTGATGGTAATTGGCTCACTCCAAGATTATTATTCTAGTCAACTGAAAATCTGCCAGCCCCATATCGCAGAGAACATATGACACATGTAGTGCTTATGGGTTTTTTTCATCTAGAGAAATGCCATTATAGTTACTCAACTGTTTAATAAGCCTCCTTTAGAAGACTTGAACGGAAAATAACCCTTATTAAATGCCCACAAAAGTAAAAAGAAACGGCTTTAGCTTAAGGCAATGCAAAGTAAAAGTGGATAAAACATTATAGCCAATGGTGCCTGTTTTTCTGATATGTCGTTTCCCATAGCAACTGTTACTGGAGCTGGATGCTGGAGCAGTGATGCTAGTGTTATTGTTTACACATATAATTGGATTACGGATGGAAATTTCTAATGTTACTGACATTAAAATGAAATTTATGTAACATATTACATGACCAATCTAAATAGACACTGCAAGAAAAAGATAGAGAAAATGTGGAGCTGCAAAACAGCAATAGAAAAAGGAAACTAAAACTTTGTTTGCTACAATCTGGTTGCGCGTGGAAGATAATGCATTTACATTCATGGTCCAGTCATAACAGTTGCTCATATTTTCATATCTGAAATTGCATCCAGCCCTCACCCCAGTCCAACTGCAACCACTAAATAGGCTCTCCAGCAAAAACGAAACTTCAGTGGGATATATCAAAGGTTTCATTTCAACCTCTGGGCTAGGCCATGGCTAATTCAATATCTGACTGAGTTTCATCAAAAGGGCTCCCAGGCAGTCTGAAAAAATAGTTCAACATTTTGGAAAGAACACTTACTCACTTTCTTGGAGAGTTTGATGAGAAAATTGATACCACTCTCATATCTATCCATTCACTCACTCCAGACAGTTAGCTTGGCTTAGCATAAAGACTGGGACCAGGGGGGCCCTGTCCAAAGGTCCACCCACTATATCTAAAGTTCAGTAATTAATGTTATTGTTTGTTTGTTTAACCAATACAAATAATTGAAGTGGAGAAATGATAAATTTTGGTTTTATGGAATTATGTGCCGGACTATTTCTTGGCTAGGTGCAGTGATCTTCTGGCCTCTTGTCTTCACTTTAAGGTTGCCAGGCAACAAGGCAAGACAAATGGAGACAAGTACAACCTGTTGTAATTTTTAAACTGTAGGTTTTGTAGGACTTAAGCAATATGTAAGGTGTTGCTCTGCTTAGATGTATTTCTTAACTTTGGACAGAGCCACCATAGCCTAATTTGCAGTCTTTAAAGGTGCTACATGTAAGTTTTTGCCATCGGTACATAGCTAAAGTTAGCATTAACAGCTAAGAGCTTTAGCCATCGCTGTATTAGCGTTACTTCTTCACCCTGTCATGATGGACTGACTGCAGACTGGACGTTAGTTACTCACTATCACAAAATGGCATTACTAGATGAGATAACCCAGTAAAAGAAAAGAAGTGATAGTGATAGAAACAAAATCAGAGAGTTTAGCTGCGGACAGCTCTTGGCGAGTAAAAGAATGAAGCTTGATACTGAACTTGTAAAGTTTCCTGTAGACTGGTGCATAAACAGCTGTTAATGCTAATGCTGGCTATGAAGAGATGGTAAAAAACGAACATATCCCACTTTTAACCTAAACTGCCTTGTGGCTATAACAGGAGTGGGCGTGGCATCCACAATCTCCGATAACATTTGGCAAGAAAGTGAAAAATGTCTATCTATTCCTCTAGCAAAGCCTAATTAGGGCCCGAGCAACGAGTTGCGTGGGCCCAACGGGGCCATGCAACGAGTTGCAAGGACCCTCTTGTTTTCGGTCTGTTTATTATTATTAGGGCCCGAGCAACGAGTTGCGTGGGCCCAACGGGGCCATGCAACGAGTTGCAAGGACCCTCTTGTTTTCGTTCGGTTTATTATTATTAGGGCCCGAGCAACGAGTTGCGTGGGCCCAACGGGGCCATGCAACGAGTTGCAAGGACCCTCTTGTTTTCGTTCGGTTTATTATTATTATTATTATTATTATTTTTTTTCTTCTTTTTCCGCCTCTTTGATCGCCTTTTTGAGGGCCTTAAAATGCGTCAAAACTCCTGAAAATTTGCAGACGCGTCAGGCACGGCGAAAAATTTAAGAATTTAGGGGTCTTGAGCATGGGTGTGGCAAAATGGCCTCGGTAGCGCCACCTACATTTTTAACGGAACAGCCCCTCAAGCCCGTTGCGCCTAAAAATCTGAAAATCTGCACACATATGTAACATCCCATGACGCACCAAAAAGTCTCTTGGAGCCATATTCTAAACCCAACAGAAAGTATTTTTATTTTGACCGGAAGGTGAAAAAATTGTGTGTTTTTGGCCATTTCCAGGGGTCGCTTGAACGCGAACTAGTCCTAGACGCATTATCCGATTGACTTCAAAATTTGATAATTTGTTCTTAAGACATAGACGAAGTTAAATTGCAAAAGTTTCGGACTTTTCATTGAAGGGCGTGGAAGTTATGGCCCCTGAAAGTTCGATCACTCGCCACAAAACAGGAAGTTGCTTTAAATTTGCTATATTTCGGCCATACTTTGTCCAAACTGCATCAAACTTTACAGGATTGTTAATGGTACCTATCTGCACACATCCATATGTCAATATTCATACAATTGTTGTAGCACCACCTATTTATAGCAGGAAATGACATATTTTATAGTGTGATGTCCAGTTTCTAGACGGGTGACCAGATTCACTTCAAATGTTGTCAGGACAGACTTAAGGATTTTTGGAAGACTGGCTCCGAAAATTGTGAGTTTGGGTCGAAGCGTGTGCCGGTTCTGGCCCGTCAAAGTTCAGAAACCCAACTTCCTGTTTGAAACCTCAGATTTTGGGGTAACTTCCTGTTGCGACTCTCTACTTTATCCTACAGATGGAGCCATTGTATTACTCTTTGATGGGTTTTTGGAAGGGGGTCTCTGTGTGTGTGTGTGTCTGAGGGGGGAGGGGAAGAGGAGTTGATTGTGTCTGTGAGAAGCTGCCACAGGGAGGTTACAGTCAATAGAGCCATGATCTGTCACAGATGATGAGCTCTGAATAATATTATCACAGAAAATAATTAGCATAAAAGCTTTTATTTTAAATTTTTACATCTCGGAAGTGTGAACTGTTACGCCAGCGTGTGCCCTGCGACCTGCGTTGACCCCGCGGTTGCCGGGGTCCCGCGGTCGCCGCTCCCCCGACGGGCGCCGGGTGCGAGGGCCCGTTCAACGCTGCTCGCAGCTTTAATTAGGGCCCGAGCAACGAGTTGCGTGGGCCCAACGGGGCCATGCAACGAGTTGCAAGGACCCTCTTGTTTTCGGTCTGTTTATTATTATTATTATTATTATTATTATTATTATTATTATTTTTTTTCTTCTTTTTCCGCCTCTTAGATCGGCTTTTTGAGGGCCTTAACATGCGTGAAAACTTACCAAAATTTGCAGACGCGTCAGGCACGGCGAAAAATTTAATAATTTAGGGGTCTTGAGCATGGGTGTGGTAAAATGGCCTCGGTAGCGCCACCTACATTTTTAAACGGAACAGCCCCTCAAGCCCGTTGCGCCTAAAAATCTGAAAATCTGCACACATATGTAACATCCCATGACGCACCAAAAAGTCTCTTGGAGCCATATTCTAAACCCAACAGAAAGTATTTTTATTTTGACCGGAAGGTGAAAAAATTGTGTGTTTTTGGCCATTTCCAGGGGTCGCTTGAACGCGAACTAGTCCTAGACGCATTATCCGATTGACTTCAAAACTTAATAGTATGTTCTTAAGACATAGACGATGTTAAATTGCGGCAGATTTTGAGTTTTTGTTGAAGGGCGTGGAAGTTATGGCCCCTCAAAGTTCGATTACTCGCCACGAAACAGGAAGTTGCTTTATTTTTGCTATATTTCGGCCATACTTTGTCCAAACTGCATCAAACTTTACAGGATTGTTAATGGTACCTATCTGCACACATCCATATGTCAATATTCATACAATTGTTGTAGCGCCACCTATTTATAGCAGGAAATGACATATTTTATGGTGTGATGTCCAGTTTCTAGACGGGTGACCAGATTCACTTCAAATGTTGTCAGGACAGACTTAAGGATTTTTGGAAGACTGGCTCCGAAAATTGTGAGTTTGGGTCGAAGCGTGTGCCGGTTCTGGCCCGTCAAAGTTCGGAAACCCAACTTCCTGTTTGAAACCTCAGATTTTGGGGTAACTTCCTGTTGCGACTCTCTACTTTATCCTACAGATGGAGCCATTGTATTACTCTTTGATGGGTTTTTGGAAGGGGGTCTCTGTGTGTGTGTGTCTGTGTGTGTGTGTGTGTGTGTGTGTGTGTGTTTGTGTTTGTGTTTGTGTTTGAGGGGGGAGGGGAAGAAGAGTTGATTGAGTCTGTGAGAAGCTGCCACAGAGAGGTTACAGTCAGGAGAGCCAAGAGCTGCTTTACACGCGGTATAAAAACTTCAGTTAAGATTTGAGCTGTCACTTGAGAAAGCATCATGCCAAAAACTAAGGAAATCACTGTAGACTTGAAGAATTGTCGATGCTTAGGAAGCAGGAGAAGGATATACAAAGTTATAACAGCATTTCCAAGCGTCAAGAACTCAAATGAGAAGCGTCACCGAGAAATTCAAGGAGAGCCACACTGTGCAGAACAAGCCTGGCAGAGGTAGGAAGCCAAAGATTTCAATGACCCTGGAAAGAAAACCAGTTAGAGACCTGTCTAAAGAACCCATAAACGCTGCCAAGACACTAGTGAATGACTTAGTTAAGTCTGAAATTGTAGTCTCAAAGAAGATTACATGAATTCATGTAATCTTACCATATGTCTCCCCTTGACCAAAGCTGAGCGTGGATTGATGCTGTCTTTACAGTTTGGTTTTGATCAGTTAGGAAATTTCACACGGGGTCAGCTGATTTTTTTCGTCTTACTCAGTGTACGGCGACAGGAAAAGTTCACTAGGTCCTCCAGCGTCGAGGTGAACCAGCTGAATATAAGCCACTCAAGTTGACGACAAGTGCATTGAAAAGTAAAAGCTGCTGGCCTTTACCTTTTCTTTGTCAAAGCGCCTGTTTGGCCAGTAGTTAGTAAAGTAATATTTTCAGCGTTGTCCACAGTCTCATGACATGTTTAACAGGAAGCACAGCACGCTGGTTAAGCTCATGGCAAACTGTTACTAACAGCTAAAATGAAAGCTTGTCTGTATGTAGTCTAACTGGTTAGTTTGTCACTAATCTCCAAATTTTGCAAATTGCTATAAACTTCACTCTCTTAAACCAGTAACAGTCTGAGCTGGACTGATAGGGGTCTGTATGGATAAAGATAAAATCCTAATGATACCCATCCCTACAGCTGGTTAGTGGCTTCGCCCTGACTTTAGGCAGATGAGATATTCACTGTTCAAATAACTTCATTATAAGCCTTGTTTAAGCATAAATGATTTATATATGCACCCAATAACAGAACTTAAAAAAATGCTTTTGCTCAAAGCTCAAAGCTTGTAAACTCAAGTTAAAACTGAGTTTTATCTCCTTTTGGGAGGGGGTATTTCTCTGTGTGTTTGTGTGTGTGTGTGTGGGTGTGTTTGTGTTTGTGTTTGAGGGGGAGGGGAAGAGGAGTTGATTGAGTCTGTGAGAAGCTGCCACAGAGAGGTTACAGTCAGGAGAGCCAAGAGCTGTCACAGATGATGAGCTCTGAAAAATATTATCACAGAAAATAATTAGCGTAAAAGCTTTTATTTAAAATTTTACATCTGGGAAGTGTGAACTGTTACGCCAGCGTGTGCCCTGCGACCTGCGTTGACCCCGCGGTTGCCGGGGTCCCGCGGTCGCCGCTCCCCGACGGACGCCGGGTGCGAGGGCCCGTTCAACGCTGCTCGCAGCTTTAATTATTATTATTATTATTAGGGCCCGAGCAACGAGTTGCGTGGGCCCAACGGGGCCATGCAACGAGTTGCAAGGACCCTCTTGTTTTCGGTCTGTTTATTATTATTATTATTATTATTATTAGGGCCCGAGCAACGAGTTGCGTGGGCCCAACGGGGCCATGCAACGAGTTGCAAGGACCCTCTTGTTTTCGGTCTGTTTATTATTATTATTATTATTATTATTAGGCCCGAGCAACGAGTTGCGTGGGCCCAACGGGGCCATGCAACGAGTTGCAAGGACCCTCTTGTTTTCGGTCTGTTTATTATTATTATTATTATTATTATTATTATTATTATTATTTTTTTTCTTCTTTTTCCGCCTCTTAGATCGGCTTTTTGAGGGCCTTAACATGCGTGAAAACTTACCAAAATTTGCAGACGCGTCAGGCACGGCGAAAAATTTAATAATTTAGGGGTCTTGAGCATGGGCGTGGTAAAATGCCCTCGTAGCGCCACCTACATTTTTAAACGGAACAGCCCCTCAAGCCCGTTGCGCCTAAAAATCTGAAAATCTGCACACATATGTAACATCCCATGACGCACCAAAAAGTCTCTTGGAGCCATATTCTAAACCCAACAGAAAGTATTTTTATTTTGACCGGAAGGTGAAAAAATTGTGTGTTTTTGGCCATTTCCAGGGGTCGCTTGAACGCGAACTAGTCCTAGACGCATTATCCCATTGACTTCAAAACTTAATAGTATGTTCTTAAGACATAGACGATGTTAAATTGCGGCAGATTTTGAGTTTTTGTTGAAGGGCGTGGAAGTTATGGCCCCTCAAAGTTCGATTACTCGCCACGAAACAGGAAGTTGCTTTATTTTTGCTATATTTCGGCCATACTTTGTCCAAACTGCATCAAACTTTACAGGATTGTTAATGGTACCTATCTGCACACATCCATATGTCAATATTCATACAATTGTTGTAGCGCCACCTATTTATAGCAGGAAATGACATATTTTATAGGTGTGATGTCCAGTTTCTAGACGGGTGACCAGATTCACTTCAAATGTTGTCAGCCCCTCCTTGACAATTTTTGGAAGAAGTCCTCCGAAAATTGTGAGTTTGGGTCGAAGCGTGTGCCGGTTCTGGCCCGTCAAAGTTCGGAAACCCAACTTCCTGTTTGAAACCTCAGATTTTGGGGTAACTTCCTGTTGCGACTCTCTACTTTATCCTACAGATGGAGCCATTGTATTACTCTTTGATGGGTTTTTGGAAGGGGGTCTCTGTGTGTGTGTGTCTGTGTGTGTGTGTTTGAGGGGGGAGGGGAAGAGGAGTTGATTGAGTCTGTGAGAAGCTGCCACAGGGAGGTTACAGTCAGGAGAGCCAAGAGCTGTCACAGATGATGAGCTCTGAAAATATTATCACAGAAAATAATTAGCATAAAAGCTTTTATTTTAAATTTGTTGCAACAAATTCAGGTTTCTTACAGCATTTTCCTTATTGAAAACTAAATTCTACCTGAAATGTATCAATAAAAATCTTCTTTGCAGTTAATGTCACCAGTTTATAGTTTAGTTTTAATAGCATTCCCTGTCACTGATGTGCCTTTAATTATCGGTTCTATCAGGGATCATTTATGTGTTTATCTTACGGGGGTGAGCCACCTCACAGGTTGGTTATATTACCTGTTGACCTCAGCTCAGTGAGCTAAGACAATGTTTAATGCAGTGTTTTTTCTGATATGAAAATGGATATTATTCAGCACATCTAACCTCAGCAGGCCCCTCTTCAGAAACTCATATCTGCAGATGTCAAAGCTGGCTCAAACGTTGTCCACAGTCTCATGACATGTTTAACACGAAGCACAGCACGCTGGTTAAGCTCATGGCAAACTGTTACTAACAGCTAAAATGAAAGCTTGTCTGTATGTAGTCTAACTGGTTAGTTTGTCACTAATCTCCAAATTTTGCAAATTGCTATAAACTTCACTCTCTTAAACCAGTAACAGTCTGAGCTGGACTGATAGGGGTCTGTATGGATAAAGATAAAATCCTAATGATACCCATCCCTACAGCTGGTTAGTGGCTTCGCCCTGACTTTAGGCAGATGAGATATTCACTGTTCAAATAACTTCATTATAACCCTTGTTTAAGCATAAATGATTTATATATGCACCCAATAACAGAACTTGCAAAAAAATGCTTTTGCTCAAAGCTCAAAGCTTGTAAACTCAAGTTAAAACTGAGTTTTATCTCCTTTTGGGAGGGGGTATCTGTGTGTGTGTGTGTGTTGTGTTGTGTTTGTGTTTGTGTTTGAGGGGGGAGGGGAAGAGGAGTTGATTGAGTCTGTGAGAAGCTGCCACAGAGAGGTTACAGTCAGGAGAGCCAAGAGCTGTCACAGATGATGAGCTCTGAAAAATATTATCACAGAAAATAATTAGCATAAAAGCTTTTATTTAAAATTTTTACATCTCGGAAGTGTGAACTGTTACGCCAGCGTGTGCCCTGCGACCTGCGTTGACCCCGCGGTTGCCGGGGTCCCGCGGTCGCCGCTCCCCCGACGGGCGCCGGGTGCGAGGGCCCGTTCAACGCTGCTCGCAGCTTTAATTATTATTATTATTATTTTTTTTTCTTCTTTTTCCGCCTCTTTGATTGCCTTTTTGAAGGCCTTAACATGCGTCAAAACTCCTGAAAATTTGCAGACGCGTCAGGCACGGCGAAAAATTTAAGAATTTAGGGGTCTTGAGCATGGGTGTGGCAAAATGGCCTCGGTAGCGCCACCTACATTTTTAACGGAACAGCCCCTCAAGCCCGTTGCGCCTAAAAATCTGAAAATCTGCACACATATGTAACATCCCATGACGCACCAAAAAGTCTCTTGGAGCCATATTCTAAACCCAACAGAAAGTATTTTTATTTTGACCGGAAGGTGAAAAAATTGTGTGCTTTTGGCCATTTCCAGGGGTCGCTTGAACGCGAACTAGTCCTAGACGCATTATCCGATTGACTTCAAAATTTGATAATTTGTTCTTAAGACATAGACGAAGTTAAATTGCAAAAGTTTCTGACTTTTCATTGAAGGGCGTGGAAGTTATGGCCCCTCAAAGTTCGATCACTCGCCACAAAAACAGGAAGTTGCTTTATATTTGCTATATTTCGGCCATACTTTGTCCAAACTGCATCAAACTTTACAGGATTGTTAATGGTACCTATCTGCACACATCCATATGTCAATATTCATACAATTGTTGTAGCACCACCTATTTATAGCAGGAAATGACATATTTTATAGTGTGATGTCCAGTTTCTAGACGGGTGACCAGATTGACTTCAAATGTTGTCAGCCCCTCCTTGACAATTTTTGGAAGAAGTCCTCCGAAAATTGTGAGTTTTGGTCGAAGCGTGTGCCGGTTCTGGCCCGTCAAAGTTCGGAAACCCAACTTCCTGTTTGAAACCTCAGATTTTGGGGTAACTTCCTGTTGCGACTCTCGACTTTATCCTATAGATGGAGCCATTGTATTACTCTTTGATGGGTTTTTGGAAGGGGTCTCTGTGTGTGTGTGTGTGTGGTGTGTGTGGTGTGTGTGTTGTGTCTGAGGGGGGAGGGGAAGAGGAGTTGATTGAGTCTGTGAGAAGCTGCCACAGGGAGGTTACAGTCAAGAGAGCCAAGAGCTGTCACAGATGATGAGCTCTGAAAAATATTATCACAGAAAATAATTAGCATAAAAGCTTTTATTTTAAATTTGTTGCAACAAATTCAGGTTTCTTACAGCTGTTTCCCTTATTGAAAACTAAATTCTACCTGAAATGTATCAATAAAAATCTTCTTTTGCAGTTAATGTCACCAGTTTATAGTTTAGTTTTAATAGCATTCCCTGTCACTGATGTGCCTTTAATTATCGGTTCTATCAGGGATCATTTATGTGTTTTATCTTACGGGGTGAGCCACCTCACAGGTTGGTTATATTACCTGTTGACCTCAGCTCAGTGAGCTAAGACAATGTTTAATGCAGTGTTTTTTCTGATATGAAAATGGATATTATTCAGCACATCTAACCTCAGCAGGCCCCTCTTCAGAAACTCATATCTGCAGATGTCAAAGCTGGCTCAAACGTTGTCCACAGTCTCATGACATGTTTAACACGAAGCACAGCACGCTGGTTAAGCTCATGGCAAACTGTTACTAACAGCTAAAATGAAAGCTTGTCTGTATGTAGTCTAACTGGTTAGTTTGTCACTAATCTCCAAATTTTGCAAATTGCTATAAACTTCACTCTCTTAAACCAGTAACAGTCTGAGCTGGACTGATAGGGGTCTGTATGGATAAAGATAAAATCCTAATGATACCCATCCCTACAGCTGGTTAGTGGCTTCGCCCTGACTTTAGGCAGATGAGATATTCACTGTTCAAATAACTTCATTATAAGCCTTGTTTAAGCATAAATGATTTATATATGCCACCCAATAACAGAACTTAAAAAAATGCTTTTGCTCAAAGCTCAAAGCTTGTAAACTCAAGTTAAAACTGAGTTTTATCTCCTTTTGGGAGGGGGTATCTGTGTGTGTGTGTGTGTGTGTGTGTGTTTGTGTTTTTGAGGGGGGAGGGGAAGAGGAGTTGATTGAGTCTGTGAGAAGCTGCCACAGAGAGGTTACAGTCAGGAGAGCCAAGAGCTGTCACAGATGATGAGCTCTGAAAAATATTATCACAGAAAATAATTAGCATAAAAGCTTTTATTTAAAATTTTTACATCTCGGAAGTGTGAACTGTTACGCCAGCGTGTGCCCTGCGACCTGCGTTGACCCCGCGGTTGCCGGGTCCCGCGGTCGCCGCTCCCCCGACGGGCGCCGGGTGCGAGGGCCCGTTCAACGCTGCTCGCAGCTTTAATTAGGGCCCGAGCAACGAGTTGCGTGGGCCCAACGGGGCCATGCAACGAGTTGCAAGGACCCTCTTGTTTTCGTCTGGTTTTATTATTATTATTAGGGCCCGAGCAACGAGTTGCGTGGGCCCAACGGGGCCATGCAACGAGTTGCAAGGACCCTCTTGTTTTCGTTCGGTTTATTATTATTAGGGGGCACGAGTTGCGGGCCCGGGCCATGCAACGAGTTGCAGACCCTCTGTTCATCTTTATTATTATTAGGGCCCGAGCAACGAGTTGCGTGGGCCCAACGGGGCCATGCAACGAGTTGCAAGGACCCTCTTGTTTTCGTTCGTTTATTATTATTAGGCCGAGCAACGAGTTGCGTGGCCCAACGGGCCATGCACGAGTTGCAGGACCCCTTGTTTTCGTTCGTTATTATTATTATTATTATATTATTTTTTTTCTTCTTTTTCCGCCTCTTTGATCGCCTTTTTGAGGGCCTTAAAATGCGTCAAAACTCCTGAAAATTTGCAGACGCGTCAGGCACGGCGAAAAATTTAAGAATTTAGGGGTCTTGAGCCATGGGTGTGGCAAAATGGCCTCGGTAGCGCCACCTACATTTTTAACGGAACAGCCCCTCAAGCCCGTTGCGCCTAAAAATCTGAAAATCTGCACACATATGTAACATCCCATGACGCACCAAAAAGTCTCTTGGAGCCATATTCTAAACCCAACAGAAAGTATTTTTATTTTGACCGGAAGGTGAAAAAATTGTGTGTTTTTGGCCATTTCCAGGGGTCGCTTGAACGCGAACTAGTCCTAGACGCATTATCCGATTGACTTCAAAATTTGATAATTTGTTCTTAAGACATAGACGAAGTTAAATTGCAAAAGTTTCGGACGTTTTCATTGAAGGGCGTGGAAGTTATGGCCCCTCAAAGTTCGATCACTCGCCACAAAACAGGAAGTTGCTTTAAATTTGCTATATTTCGGCCATACTTTGTCCAAACTGCATCAAACTTTTACAGGATTGTTAATGGTACCTATCTGCACACATCCATATGTCAATATTCATACAATTGTTGTAGCACCACCTATTTATAGCAGGAAATGACATATTTTATAGTGTGATGTCCAGTTTCTAGACGGGTGACCAGATTCACTTCAAATGTTGTCAGCCCCTCCTTGAGGAATTTTTGGAAGACTGGCTCCGAAAATTGTGAGTTTTGGTCGAAGCGTGTGCCGGTTCTGGCCCGTCAAAGTTCAGAAACCCAACTTCCTGTTTGAAACCTCAGATTTTGGGGTAACTTCCTGTTGCGACTCTCTACTTTATCCTATAGATGGAGCCATTGTATTACTCTTTGATGGGTTTTTTGGAAGGGGTCTCTGTGTGTGTGTGTCTGTGTGTGTGTGTGTGTGTGTGTGTGTGTGTGTGTTTGTGTTTGTGGGGGGAGGGGAAGAAGAGTTGATTGAGTCTGTGAGAAGCTGCCACAGAGAGGTTACAGTCAGGAGAGCCAAGAGCTGCTTTACACGCGGTATAAAAACTTCAGTTAAGATTTGAGCTGTCACTTGAGAAAGCATCATGCCAAAAACTAAGGAAATCACTGTAGACTTGAAGAATTGTCGATGCTTAGGAAGCAGGAGAAGGATATACAAAGTTATAACAGCATTTCCAAGCGTCAAGAACTCAAATGAGAAGCGTCACCGAGAAATTCAAGGAGAGCCACACTGTGCAGAACAAGCCTGGCAGAGGTAGGAAGCCAAAGATTTCAATGACCCTGGAAAGAAAACCAGTTAGAGACCTGTCTAAAGAACCCATAAATCGCTGCCAAGACACTAGTGAATGACTTAGTTAAGTCTGAAATTGTAGCTCTCAAAGAAGATTACATGAATTCATGTAATCTTAACCATATGTCTCCCCTTGACCAAAGCTGAGCGTGGATTGATGCTGTCTTTACAGTTTGGTTTTGAATCAGTTAGGAAATTTCACACGGGGTCAGCTGATTTTTTCGTCTTACTCAGTGTACGGCGACAGGAAAAGTTACTAGGTCCTCCAGCGTCGAGGTGAACCAGCTGAATATAAGCCACTCAAGTTGACGACAAGTGCATTGAAAAGTAAAAGCTGCTGGCCTTTACCTTTTCTTTGTCAAAGCGCCTGTTTGGCCAGTAGTTAGTAAAGTAATATTTTCAGCGTTGTCCACAGTCTCATGACATGTTTAACAGGAAGCACAGCACGCTGGTTAAGCTCATGGCAAACTGTTACTAACAGCTAAAATGAAAGCTTGTCTGTATGTAGTCTAACTGGTTAGTTTGTCACTAATCTCCAAATTTTGCAAATTGCTATAAACTTCACTCTCTTAAACCAGTAACAGTCTGAGCTGGACTGATAGGGGTCTGTATGGATAAAGATAAAATCCTAATGATACCCATCCCTACAGCTGGTTAGTGGCTTCGCCCTGACTTTAGGCAGATGAGATATTCACTGTTCAAATAACTTCATTATAAGCCTTGTTTAAGCATAAATGATTTATATATGCACCCAATAACAGAACTTAAAAAAATGCTTTTGCTCAAAGCTCAAAGCTTGTAAACTCAAGTTAAAACTGAGTTTTATCTCCTTTTGGGAGGGGGTATTTCTCTGTGTGTTTGTGTGTGTGTGTGTGGGTGTGTTTGTGTTTGTGTTTGAGGGGGAGGGGAAGAGGAGTTGATTGAGTCTGTGAGAAGCTGCCACAGAGAGGTTACAGTCAGAGAGCCAAGAGCTGTCACAGATGATGAGCTCTGAAAAATATTATCACAGAAAATAATTAGCGTAAAAGCTTTTATTTAAAATTTTAACATCTGGGAAGTGTGAACTGTTACGCCAGCGTGTGCCCTGCGACCTGCGTTGACCCCGCGGTTGCCGGGGTCCGCGGTCGCCGCTCCCCGACGGGCGCCGGGTGCGAGGGCCCGTTCAACGCTGCTCGCAGCTTTAATTATTATTATTATTATTTTTTTTCTTCTTTTTCCGCCTCTTTGATCGCCTTTTTGAGGGCCTTAAAATGCGTCAAAACTCCTGAAAATTTGCAGACGCGTCAGGCACGGCGAAAAATTTAAGAATTTAGGGGTCTTGAGCATGGGTGTGGCAAAATGGCCTCGGTAGCGCCACCTACATTTTTAACGGAACAGCCCCTCAAGCCCGTTGCGCCTAAAAATCTGAAAATCTGCACACATATGTAACATCCCATGACGCACCAAAAAGTCTCTTGGAGCCATATTCTAAACCCAACAGAAAGTATTTTTATTTTGACCGGAAGGTGAAAAATTGTGTTTTTTTGGCCATTTCCAGGGGTCGCTTGAACGCGAACTAGTCCTAGACGCATTATCCGATTGACTTCAAAATTTGATAATTTGTTCTTAAGACATAGACGAAGTTAAATTGCAAAAGTTTCGGACTTTTCATTGAAGGGCGTGGAAGTTATGGCCCCTCAAAGTTCGATCACTCGCCACAAAACAGGAAGTTGCTTTAAATTTGCTATATTTCGGCCATACTTTGTCCAAACTGCATCAAACTTTACAGGATTGTTAATGGTACCTATCTGCACACATCCATATGTCAATATTCATACAATTGTTGTAGCACCACCTATTTATAGCAGGAAATGACATATTTTATAGTGTGATGTCCAGTTTCTAGACGGGTGACCAGATTCACTTCAAATGTTGTCAGGACAGACTTAAGGATTTTTGGAAGACTGGCTCCGAAAATTGTGAGTTTGGGTCGAAGCGTGTGCCGGTTCTGGCCCGTCAAAGTTCGGAAACCCAACTTCCTGTTTGAAACCTCAGATTTTGGGGTAACTTCCTGTTGCGACTCTCTACTTTATCCTACAGATGGAGCCATTGTATTACTCTTTGATGGGTTTTTGGAAGGGGGTCTCTGTGTGTGTGTGTCTGTGTGTGTCTGAGGGGGGAGGGGAAGAGGAGTTGATTGTGTCTGTGAGAAGCTGCCACAGGGAGGTTACAGTCAATAGAGCCATGATCTGTCACAGATGATGAGCTCTGAATAATATTATCACAGAAAATAATTAGCATAAAAGCTTTTATTTAAAATTTTTACATCTGGGAAGTGTGAACTGTTACGCCAGCGTGTGCCCTGCGACCTGCGTTGACCCCGCGGTTGCCGGGGTCCCGCGGTCGCCGCTCCCCGACGGGCGCCGGGTGCGAGGGCCCGTTCAACGCTGCTCGCAGCTTTAATTATTATTATTATTATTTTTTTTCTTCTTTTTCCGCCTCTTTGATCGCCTTTTTGAGGGCCTTAACATGCGTCAAAACTCCTGAAAATTTGCAGACGCGTCAGGCACGGCGAAAAATTTAAGAATTTAGGGGTCTTGAGCATGGGTGTGGCAAAATGGCCTCGGTAGCGCCACCTACATTTTTAACGGAACAGCCCCTCAAGCCCGTTGCGCCTAAAAATCTGAAAATCTGCACACATATGTAACATCCCATGACGCACCAAAAAGTCTCTTGGAGCCATATTCTAAACCCAACAGAAAGTATTTTTATTTTGACCGGAAGGTGAAAAAATTGTGTGTTTTTGGCCATTTCCAGGGGTCGCTTGAACGCGAACTAGTCCTAGACGCATTATCCGATTGACTTCAAAATTTGATAATTTGTTCTTAAGACATAGACGAAGTTAAATTGCAAAAGTTTCGGACTTTTCATTGAAGGGCGTGGAAGTTATGGCCCCTCAAAGTTCGATTACTCGCCACGAAACAGGAAGTTGCTTTAAATTTGCTATATTTCGGCCATACTTTGTCCAAACTGCATCAAACTTTACAGGATTGTTAATGGTACCTATCTGCACACATCCATATGTCAATATTCATACAATTGTTGTAGCGCCACCTATTTATAGCAGGAAATGACATATTTTATAGTGTGATGTCCAGTTTCTAGACGGGTGACCAGATTCACTTCAAATGTTGTCAGCCCCTCCTTGACGATTTTTGGAAGACTGGCTCCGAAAATTGTGAGTTTTGGTCGAAGCGTGTGCCGTTCTGGCCCGTCAAAGTTCGGAAACCCAACTTCCTGTTTGAAACCTCAGATTTTGGGGTAACTTCCTGTTGCGACTCTCTACTTTATCCTATAGATGGAGCCATTGTATTACTCTTTGATGGGTTTTTGGAGGGGGGTCTCTGTGTGTGTGTGTGTGTGTTGTGTGTGTTTTGTGTTTGTGTTTGAGGGGGAGGGGAAGAGGAGTTGATTGAGTCTGTGAGAAGCTGCCACAGAGAGGTTACAGTCAGGAGAGCCAAGAGCTGCTTTACACGCGGTATAAAAACTTCAGTTAAGATTTGAGCTGTCACTTGAGAAAGCATCATGCCAAAAACTAAGGAAATCACTGTAGACTTGAAGAAGAATTGTCGATGCTCAGGAAGCAGGAGAAGGATATACAAAGTTATCACAGCATTTCCAAGCGTCAAGAACTCAAATGAGAAGCGTCACCGAGAAATTCAAGGAGAGCCACACTGTGCAGAACAAGCCTGGCAGAGGTAGGAAGCCAAAGATTTCAATGACCCTGGAAAGAAAACCAGTGAGAGACCTGTCTAAAGAACCCATAAACGCTGCCAAGACACTAGTGAATGACTTAGTTAAGTCTGAAATTGTAGCCTCAAAGAAGATTACATGAATTCATGTAATCTTACCATATGTCTCCCCTTGACCAAAGCTGAGCGTGGATTGATGCTGTCTTTACAGTTTGGTTTTGATCAGTTAGGAAATTTCACACGGGGTCAGCTGATTTTTTCGTGTTACTCAGTGTACGGCGACAGGAAAAGTGCACTAGGTCCACCGGCGTCGAGGTGAACCAGCTGAATATAAGCCACTCAAGTTGACGACAAGTGCATTGAAAAGTAAAAGCTGCTGGCCTTTACCTTTTCTTTGTCAAAGCGCCTGTTCGGCCAGTAGTTAGTAAAGTAATATTTTCAGCGTTGTCCACAGTCTCATGACATGTTTAACAGGAAGCACAGCACGCTGGTTAAGCTCATGGCAAACTGTTACTAACAGCTAAAATGAAAGCTTGTCTGTATGTAGTCTAACTGGTTAGTTTGTCACTAATCTCCAAATTTTGCAAATTGCTATAAACTTCACTCTCTTAAACCAGTAACAGTCTGAGCTGGACTGATAGGGGTCTGTATGGATAAAGATAAAATCCTAATGATACCCATCCCTACAGCTGGTTAGTGGCTTCGCCCTGACTTTAGGCAGATGAGATATTCACTGTTCAAATAACTTCATTATAAGCCTTGTTTAAGCATAAATGATTTATATATGCACCCAATAACAGAACTTAAAAAAATGCTTTTGCTCAAAGCTCAAAGCTTGTAAACTCAAGTTAAAACTGAGTTTTATCTCCTTTTGGGAGGGGGTATTTCTCTCTGTGTTTGTGTGTGTGTGTTTGTGTTTGTGTTTGAGGGGGAGGGGAAGAGGAGTTGATTGAGTCTGTGAGAAGCTGCCACAGAGAGGTTACAGTCAGGAGAGCCAAGAGCTGTCACAGATGATGAGCTCTGAAAAATATTATCACAGAAAATAATTAGCATAAAAGCTTTTATTTAAAATTTTTACATCTCGGAAGTGTGAACTGTTACGCCAGCGTGTGCCCTGCGACCTGCGTTGACCCCGCGGTTGCCGGGGTCCCGCGGTCGCCGCTCCCCGACGGGCGCCGGGTGCGAGGGCCCGTTCAACGCTGCTCGCAGCTTTAATTATTATTATTATTATTTTTTTTTCTTATTTTAGGCCTCTTTGATCGCCTTTTTGAGGCCTTAACATGCGTCAAAACTCCTGAAAATTTGCAGACGCGTCAGGCACGGCGAAAAATTTAATAATTTAGGGGTCTTGAGCATGGGTGTGGCAAAATGGCCTCGGTAGCGCCACCTACATTTTTAACGGAACAGCCCCTCAAGCCCGTTGCGCCTAAAAATCTGAAAATCTGCACACATATGTAACATCCCATGACGCACCAAAAAGTCTCTTGGAGCCATATTCTAAACCCAACAGAAAGTATTTTTATTTTGACCGGAAGGTGAAAAAATTGTGTGTTTTTGGCCATTTCCAGGGGTCGCTTGAACGCGAACTAGTCCTAGACGCATTATCCGATTGACTTCAAAATTTGATAATTTGTTCTTAAGACATAGACGAAGTTAAATTGCAAAAGTTTCGGACTTTTCATTGAAGGGCGTGGAAGTTATGGCCCCTCAAAGTTCGATCACTCGCCACAAAACAGGAAGTTGCTTTAATTTGCTATATTTCGGCCATACTTTGTCCAAACTGCATCAAACTTTACAGGATTGTTAATGGTACCTATCTGCACACATCCATATGTCAATATTCATACAATTGTTGTAGCACCACCTATTTATAGCAGGAAATGACATATTTTATAGTGTGATGTCCAGTTTCTAGACGGGTGACCAGATTCACTTCAAATGTTGTCAGCCCCTCCTTGACAATTTTTGGAAGACTCCTCCGAAAATTGTGAGTTTTGGTCGAAGCGTGTGCCGGTTCTGGCCCGTCAAAGTTCGGAAACCCAACTTCCTGTTTGAAACCTCAGATTTTGGGGTAACTTCCTGTTGCGACTCTCTACTTTATCCTACAGATGGAGCCATTGTATTACTCTTTGATGGGTTTTTGGAAGGGGTCTCTTGTGTGTGTGTGTCTGTGTGTGTCTGAGGGGGAGGGGAAGAGGAGTTGATTGAGTCTGTGAGAAGCTGCCACAGGGAGGTTACAGTCAGGAGAGCCAAGAGCTGTCACAGATGATGAGCTCTGAAAAATATTATCACAGAAAATAATTAGCATAAAAGCTTTTATTTTAAATTTTTACATCTGGAAGTTGAACTGTTACGCCAGCGTGTGCCCTGCGACCTGCGTTGACCCCGCGGTTGCCGGGGTCCCGCGGTCGCCGCTCCCCGACGGGCGCCGGGTGCGAGGGCCCGTTCAACGCTGCTCGCAGCTTTAATTATTATTATTATTATTTTTTCTTCTTTTTCCGCCTCTTTGATCGCCTTTTTGAGGGCCTTAACATGCGTCAAAACTCCTGAAAATTTGCAGACGCGTCAGGCACGGCGAAAAATTTAAGAATTTAGGGGTCTTGAGCATGGGTGTGGCAAAATGGCCTCGGTAGCGCCACCTACATTTTTAACGGAACAGCCCCTCAAGCCCGTTGCGCCTAAAAATCTGAAAATCTGCACACATATGTAACATCCCATGACGCACCAAAAAGTCTCTTGGAGCCATATTCTAAACCCAACAGAAAGTATTTTTATTTTGACCGGAAGGTGAAAAAATTGTGTGTTTTTGGCCATTTCCAGGGGTCGCTTGAACGCGAACTAGTCCTAGACGCATTATCCGATTGACTTCAAAATTTGATAATTGTTCTTAAGACATAGACGAAGTTAAATTGCAAAAGTTTTGGACTTTTCATTGAAGGGCGTGGAAGTTATGGCCCCTCAAAGTTCGATCACTCGCCACAAAACAGGAAGTTGCTTTAAATTTGCTATATTTCGGCCATACTTTGTCCAAACTGCATCAAACTTTACAGGATTGTTAATGGTACCTATCTGCACACATCCATATGTCAATATTCATACAATTGTTGTAGCACCACCTATTTATAGCAGGAAATGACATATTTTATAGTGTGATGTCCAGTTTCTAGACGGGTGACCAGATTCACTTCAAATGTTGTCAGCCCTTGAAGATTTTTGGAAGACTGGCTCCGAAAATTGTGAGTTTGGGTCGAAGCGTGTGCCGGTTCTGGCCCGTCAAAGTTCGGAAACCCAACTTCCTGTTTGAAACCTCAGATTTTGGGTAACTTCCTGTTGCGACTCTCTACTTTATCCTACAGATGGAGCCATTGTATTACTCTTTGATGGGTTTTTGGAAGGGGGTCTCTGTGTGTGTGTGTGTCTGTGTGTGTGTGTTTGAGGGGGGAGGGGAAGAGGAGTTGATTGAGTCTGTGAGAAGCTGCCACAGGGAGGTTACAGTCAGGAGAGCCAAGAGCTGTCACAGATGATGAGCTCTGAAAAATATTATCACAGAAATAATTAGCATAAAAGCTTTTATTTTAAATTTGTTGCAACAAATTCAGGTTTCTTACAGCATTTTCCTTATTGAAAACTAAATTCTACCTGAAATGTATCAATAAAAATCTTCTTTTGCAGTTAATGTCACCAGTTTATAGTTTAGTTTTAATAGCATTCCCTGTCACTGATGTGCCTTTAATTATCGGTTCTATCAGGGATCATTTATGTGTTTATCTTACGGGGGGAGCCACCTCACAGGTTGGTTATATTACCTGTTGACCTCAGCTCAGTGAGCTAAGACAATGTTTAATGCAGTGTTTTTTCTGATATGAAAATGGATATTATTCAGCACATCTAACTCAGCAGGCCCCTCTTCAGAAACTCATATCTGCAGATGTCAAAGCTGGCTCAAACGTTGTCCACAGTCTCATGACATGTTTAACACGAAGCAGCACGCTGGTAAGCTCATGGCAAACTGTTACTAACAGCTAAAAATGAAAGCTTGTCTGTATGTAGTCTAACTGGTTAGTTTGTCACTAATCTCCAAATTTTGCAAATTGCTATAAACTTCACTCTCTTAAACCAGTAACAGTCTGAGCTGGACTGATAGGGGTCTGTATGGATAAAGATAAAATCCTAATGATACCCATCCCTACAGCTGGTTAGTGCTTCGCCCTGACTTTAGGCAGATGAGATATTCACTGTTCAAATAACTTCATTATAACCTTGTTTAAGCATAAATGATTTATATATGCACCCAATAACAGAACTTGCAAAAAATGCTTTTGCTCAAAGCTCAAAGCTTGTAAACTCAAGTTAAAACTGAGTTTTATCTCCTTTTGGGAGGGGGTATCTGTGTGTGTGTGTGTGTTTGTGTTTTGTGTTTGTGTTTGAGGGGGGAGGGGAAGAGGAGTTGATTGAGTCTGTGAGAAGCTGCCACAGAGAGGTTACAGTCAGGAGAGCCAAGAGCTGTCACAGATGATGAGCTCTGAAAAATATTATCACAGAAAATAATTAGCGTAAAAGCTTTTATTTAAAATTTTACATCTCGGAAGTGTGAACTGTTACGCCAGCGTGTGCCCTGCGACCTGCGTTGACCCCGCGGTTGCCGGGGTCCGCGGTCGCCGCTCCCCCGACGGGCGCCGGGTGCGAGGCCCGTTCAACGCTGCTCGCAGCTTTAATTATTATTGCATCTTATTATTATTATTATTATTATTATTATTCTTCTTTTTCCGCCTCTTAGATCGGCTTTTTGAGGGCCTTAACATGCGTGAAAACTTACCAAAATTTGCAGACGCGTCAGGCACGGCGAAAAATTTAATAATTTAGGGGTCTTGAGCATGGGCGTGGTAAAATGCCCTCGTAGCGCCACTACATTTTTAAACGGAACAGCCCCTCAAGCCCGTTGCGCCTAAAAATCTGAAAATCTGCACACATATGTAAACATCCCATGACGCACCAAAAAGTCTCTTGGAGCCATATTCTAAACCCAACAGAAAGTATTTTTATTTTGACCGGAAGGTGAAAAAATTGTGTGTTTTTGGCCATTTCCAGGGGTCGCTTGAACGCGAACTAGTCCTAGACGCATTATCCCATTGACTTCAAAACTTAATAGTATGTTCTTAAGACATAGACGATGTTAAATTGCGGCAGATTTTGAGTTTTTGTTGAAGGGCGTGGAAGTTATGGCCCTCAAAGTTCGATTACTCGCCACGAAACAGGAAGTTGCTTTATTTTTGCTATATTTCGGCCATACTTTGTCCAAACTGCATCAAACTTTACAGGATTGTTAATGGTACCTATCTGCACACATCCATATGTCAATATTCATACAATTGTTGTAGCACCACCTATTTATAGCAGGAAATGACATATTTTATAGTGTGATGTCCAGTTTCTAGACGGGTGACCAGATTCACTTCAAATGTTGTCAGCCCCTCCTTGACAATTTTTGGAAGAAGTCCTCCGAAAATTGTGAGTTTGGGTCGAAGCGTGTGCCGGTTCTGGCCCGTCAAAGTTCGGAAACCCAACTTCCTGTTTGAAACCTCAGATTTTGGGGTAACTTCCTGTTGCGACTCTCTACTTTATCCTACAGATGGAGCCATTGTATTACTCTTTGATGGGTTTTTGGAAGGGGGTCTCTGTGTGTGTGTGT
>NW_026116632.1:0-31292 GCF_001640805.2 Lates calcarifer
GTAGCTTGTGACTAGAATACAGGTGTGATGTCAGAGTAAAATATCTCTGTTAACCGAGGGAGGCCAGAGGCTGTCACTGGATGATGGTAATTGGCTTGCACAGGTTTAGCAAAGTTACCAAAGCCTGTGTAGAGCAAACTGATGGTGTCACTCAGTGTCGTCAGACCCTGCTTCTTTCTTTCTTTCTTTCTTTCTTTCTTTCTTTCACCAGTGAATTTAGCCACAGTCTTACAGGTTTCATATTGCTCAGTTTAAAGTAGATTTACTTAAGCGCTGTCAGGAAAATATTGTATTTTTTTACTCCACTACATCTTTTAGATGATTTTATTTTTATTATTAGATTGTGAAGAGGCAGACAGGAAAACCAGGAAACCACTTATTAAATATTTATAGACTCCCTTTGCATGATCAACTGGGGGGGCTTAAACAACTTATACAGTTTATAAAATACAACTAATCTTTGATGATTAAACCAGTGGTTGCCAACATTTTTGTCCTGTGATCCCTCATGAAAAAGCTGAGTCTGATTTTGGCCCCCTGTCACATGACATTTACCAGCTCTGCATTACAGAGTGGTTTCTATTCCACACTTGTCAGAGGGCCAAAAGATATTGAAATTTTTTTTATAATCATTCACGAAAAAAGGATTAGAGTAAGAAGGCTTTCTGTGTGGACTTTTATATTCTCCTTGTGCCTGCATGGGTTCTCTCCAGTCATTCCAGCTTCCATGCAGGTTAGGGTAATTGGTGTGAATGTTAGTGTGAATGGTGCACTCTGCCTCTTGCTCATTGTCGGCTAGGATTGGCTACCACTACCCTAACTGTATATAAAGTATTAAAACTACAGCTACCATGACCAGCTGCACAGCATCAGCACTACCTAACAATGTGGTCTTTTGTATTAGTTCTTTTACTCAAGAAAAGGCTCTGAATGTCTGTTCCACTGCTGAAAAATTAGACTGTGAATGATATTCTTATGATACTTTTTGTATGAATGGGCTTTAGTTAAAAGGGAATTCACTGAATAAGAGCACAGAGTGAATGATAACCACAGTTCATCTAATTTACAGCAGGAGAGGAGAACCTGAATACAGTCTTTCCATTTCAAATGGTACAAACTGGCCCAATGTGACATGCTGCAAGTATTTCATTGACACAACTTGGTTGTGATAGTGAACTGATATGACCCCTTGAGGCACGTTAGTCAAGGAACTGCCTGTAAGATTTGTCGCCTTTTTAAAGGCAACAATTTAGCATCTTAGTAACAGCGTTTTTTGTCCTTATTTGACTCATTTGACTCCCTGAGTGTCATTAAAAAAACCCTGATTGACTGTGTGATTTGCAGTATGATTGGACACCATGTTCAAAGCACAGTGGTGTGTCTTGCAGTCTGCTCCCCAGGCTTTATTGACCTTTTGCAAGACAGGAAGGCTGCTGTGGCTAATTGTTTACCACCACATTTTGTCTCTTCACCACTTGGTTTATTGAAGAGATTCACCTGCATTTAGAATGATACTGTTCTGAGTTTTACATTTTATCTCACTGGTCTTATTGACTGCTGTTCTATACTTATTGCTACAGTCCGGATACTGTGTACTACAACACTACCATGTCTCACACAGCTATTGGCGATGAATAAATTAATCAAAAAAGAGCATCAGAATAAACAGAAGTTAAAGTGTCAGAGAGATGCCACAAAACATGATCACATCTTTCAAGTCAAATTAATTAATTAACTTTCCAAACAAATAAATAAACAAATGTTTGACCCAGCTTGTCGCTGACGTCAGTCTACTACAACCAATCCAGGAGCTTTCACACAGACACCTTTTTTGGTAATCCTCTTTCCTTAGAGGAGCTGTCCGATCAGCACCGCATTGTGCGCTCTGCCTGCGCCAGGAATAGCCACGTTAACACAAGTCACATTAACCGGGCTTACAGTGACCGACTCAGCCCTTTATCGGATTTTCTGCTTTAGAATTTTCTTGAATTTTATTTATTTTTTCCTGCTTAGCCATGGCGCTACGTTGTAGAAATACGTGATGTTTTTTGTGGGTAGACCATTTAGGCTCCACTTTTACGCACTAAACTTCAGTGTGGATTTCGTCAGAGAGTGTTAAGGGTTTAGTGTTTCCACTAAACTTTTCACTTTTCCCTCGACTTCCCTTAACGGTAAACGCTGTCGGTATGTTTTCACTCTTATGCGGATTGTTGTGTTTTTGTGCGCTGGGCTCAGGTCAACCAGCGAGCGGCCAGGCGGACGATGGAAAGCGGTACATCTGCCGGGCAATACCCCTCAGCGGCGATGCCAGCTGCCCTGTTACATTGTTACCCGAGCTTAACGTCGGGAGCCAGGAAGAGGAGCTCAGGAACACTGTCATGCAGCTGCGAGAGACGATTTTACAGCAGAAAGAAACTATTTCCAAACAGCTGGGCACCATCAACGAGCTGACCACCAAGCTGTCCCTGTGCGCCTCAGCCACCGACGATAGGAAGTACGACAAGGGGGGTTCCTGGGGGAAAGTAAAGCAAAACACAATGGGGGATGTTCCCAGAGATCCCAATGACACCATTGACAGTCTTGGAAAAACCATGCAAGGGCTCAAAGACCGTCTGGAAAACCTGGAGGTAAGGCGCCATGCGTAAAAATCAGAGTTTGATTCTCCGTACGGATTTATAGGCTTAGGACATGTTGTAAACTCATTGCTCAGTTGTACCAGCACTTCTGGGAATCGTTAGATCAAACACGGGTATCAGAGGAAAGAGATTAATTGTCTCACCTCAAACTTCCTTTTAAGCAGATTTAGTGACTGACGTGTGTTTGTTATGCTTGTCCAACCACTTACAGTCTGTTAAAAAGCTTAAACAACATCAACCTCACAATCTTAAAATGATTGCACATTATGTCATTTATTGGTCACTCAGATTATTTATTTCTACCCCCCTTTGTCTCTCATGTATGAAGAGTTTATATGTGATGTAAAGGGAACAAAAGGGCTTGTTTACTGTTAATCCAACCTCCACTGATGTAGAAATCCTGACAGTATATTTATAGACCTGTCAGTCACTAATGCAGAACAGTCACAACTTGTTTATAGGTGATGTAAGGCAGCACCCACAGCTCCCATGAGGCTCACTGTCCTGATCATCCCTGCACACTTCCTGCTCATGATGCCCTGTCCATCATCCCTCACAGCAACAGCAGATGCGGGCCAACGTGTCCGGCGCCTCATTCCCCAGCGAGCTCCGCGACCTCCTGCAGCGTCGGCTCGGGGAGCTGGAGAAGCAGCTCCTGAAGAAAGTCAGCAACCTGGAGGAGGAGAAGAGCATGCTGTCCAACGCCACCGCCGCCTACAGGATGAAGACAGAGAGCACGCTCAACGCCCTGGTGGAGAGGATCAGCGAGCTGGAGAAAGGTACAGGAAATGCATTTTTCATCCGGCAACTGCAGTGCTGTCAGATTTAGATCATCACAGTTGTGCAGAAAAAGGCAAGATGAAATATTGTTTGGAGATTAAGTAAGTCACTGGGAATTGGAGACAGGCATATGATAGGGTGACATACAGCAAATATAGCTCATTAGTAGAGAGGATGACTGAGCTGGAGGTTGCTGCATGGGTTTAACTGTAATACACTAATGGATAGGAGAGGAAGGCACTCAGATGTACAAAGAAGCTGAGAGGGTCTGATGAATCAGAGACGGTGAAATAAAAGTGACAGACATGTACCTTTTTTACATAAAAGGGACTTTCTGTTGAGACTGTTTTAAGCCTAGACTGTCTCTGTATTAAACATAAAGGGCAGCGATGCTGTTGTTTCCTCGCTTTCATTCCCAGGCAGCCATAATCCCCTGGGAAACCTCTCACCTCTCCTGCCCTCTCTCCCTGTCTGTTCCCTTGCTTTCTCTCTGGCTGTCTCATTACAGGGGGAGGAGACTTCAAGTCCCCAGAGCAGTTTAAGCTGTCCCTTCCCCAGCGGACCAACTACCTGTACGGCCGCATCACCAAGAGCTTGCCAGAGATGTACGCCTTCACACTCTGCATGTGGATCAAGTCTAGCGCCAGTCCTGGAATAGGGACACCCTTCTCGTACGGGGTGCCGGGCCAAGCGAATGAAATTGTGCTGATCGAATGGGGCAATAACCCAATAGAGCTTCTCATCAACGACAAGGCAAGCGGTCTCAGGTTTTGTAAATTCTCATGAACTGTGTGCGTAATTTGTGCATAATTCAGACAAGCCACAACTAAGTTCAATGTATTGTGACTGTAGGTTGCCCAGTTGCCTTTGGAGGTACGTGATGGAAAGTGGCACCACATCTGCATCTCCTGGACCACACGGACGGCCAATGGGAGGCTTACCAAAATGGAGTGAAGCTGGGATCTGGTGACAACCTGGCGGCCTGGCACCCCATCAAACCTGGGGGGGTCATCATCCTCGGGCAGGAGCAGGTAAGGAAGTGTTGTAGGACCCCAAAATGTCAGGAAAAATTAACTATCAGAGTCCTTTGTATTTGACACATCTCTGCAGCTTCAGATTTAGTCATTACGCTGTCACGATCAAAGAAAGCAGCCACTTACCTGGAATTACATCACCAGCGACTTCTCTTCTTCATAAAGTGACATTGTTTTTTTGGCTTTATTTTCCAGACAGTGAGGCACACTAACGATGCACTATCAACTCCTTAGTGCAGCATGTATCACAAGTCAAACACTTCAAAGCTCAATGTCAAGTACATCTGCTACTAAGCAGTGTTATTTATAACACACCTTTGTAAACTGCAGATGGAAACAAGAAAATCAACCAGACCTAAAGCAGCAGTAATAAGATGGTGGCACGTTGTCATTACAAAACAATTAACAAGACAACAGTAAACCTGTCAGGCCACAGAGGCCTCCCTCTGGACAAATCAGTGCATTATTAGGAATGTGAAAATGGAGGAGTAAGATGTATTTGTCTGTATAGTCCTGTGGAAATTCAGTCAGCAGTGTTTGACACTATTCTTATCAGGGGACATTTAGCTGATAAGCTATATGCCTGAAAACAGAGTGTAAAAGTTAGCATCCAGAAATAAATGTAAATGTAAATGTGTTGTTAGCAACGCTAAAGCTAAATGTGGACACTCACACTTTGATTTATGACCAAATTGTTGTCGTAAGCATGCTTACATTAGCATTTAGCCTAAGGCAACATTGTGCATAAATTCAGCTTAGATGCTTCAACATGTTAAGCACACAGATTAAAAAAATAAATAAATAAACTGAATGTTCTGAAAGTCTATACTGCATACTGCATCCTTCATATCAACAAAATGCATTAATGGTGTGTAATATATACTGTATGTCTGTGGAATGTGATCTTCAGACAGATAATTGTGTGACAATTACACATGCGTTGCAGTGGCCTCTTTAACCTTTAACTTAATATCCAAGTAATGAGATACTTCATTTCCAGAGGTTTAATCAAAATCCAATCAGTGGCATACAAGTGATTTATAAATATGTAGTGCAGTTTTAAGAACTTTAACAAAGGTGAGACATGAAAAATCAAGTGTATACATTGTTTTAATCATTTGTACCTTTCATATTTTATATAACTTTTTAATTATATTTTCTGTATGTTTTGTCTCCCAACATGAAGGTTATGAAATCATTCTTTTCAATGCCAGGAATAAAGTTATGGTGGAGGAATTCCACTAAAAGCAGTCCAAGTGTGTTAGTTTTTTAATTGTAGAATGGAATGAAAGGACTTGACCTCAGTGTCCTCAATGACTCGATTAGAACAAGGCAATAACACACATTAAACCCTGAAAAGTTTAATGGCCAGTCCATCAAGGTCCCACAGACAACCTCCACCTCAAAAAGATAATTACCTTTGATAATGGTGTTGTTGTTGTTGGTGATGCTTTACATTTACATCCTCCTGTTTATGGCCCCCGCAGGACGTGGTGGGCGGGCGTTTTGATGCCGGACAGGCCTTCGTGGGCGAGCTGAGTCAGGTGAACATTTGGGACCGCGTTCTGAAGCCTGTGGAGATCCAGTCAATGGCCAACTGCAGCTCTTACATCCCCGGGAATGTTGTCTCCTGGCTAGCAAGCAATGTTGAAGTTTTTGGGAGGGGGGCATTCAAACGGCCTTTGGAGATGTGTCAGGAGCGTCTGCCTAACGCTTAAAATCTGCCTGTCTGCTTTTCTTTTGATTACCTGCTGTTTCCATCCATCAGCATTTTCCTGTTTATTGTCTACTAGACTTTAGGTGATACATTGTTTTATCTGCTTTGCACAGAGATATATTTGGGATATGTAAACCAGATAGAATCTCTCAAAATCAAACGTTCGCTTACACATGACAAAACACACCAAAGTGCATATTGTTATGTGGAGGCTGGACAGAGGCAACCAGAGAGTTACATATACCATTTCTTTCTCCCCTATGATTAAGGTACTTAAAAACTTAAGTGCACCCACTATAGTAAAAAGGTCCCCTCAGGTATTAGTGCTAACACCAACCCCTTCACCCCACCCTAAAAAAAAAAAAGCTTTCAAGTAATGAAAATCCACTTTAGTCCAGCACAGACGCACGCATGTGCTGCGACTACTACAAATACACTGAGGCCCAGACTGGCTGGCGGTTTGGCGTTTGTATGTGAGCTGACATTGCGTGCTGTGTGGGAGGAAAGATTAAAGGTCTGGCTAATGTTATGTCTCTTCCTTAACTAGGGGATGGGCTTGGAGCCATCGTCAATTAAACGTCTGATCCTGACATGTTCGGTCATTTTTAAGGGGGGTAGAGCTGGAACAATACTATTGGGCGCTTCATCTGTTGTGTGGTACTGGCTGGTACTGTAGTTGGAGCATGTGTGCAGCAGACTTAACCCTCTGGTGTAAATCCTACTGTTAGTTTTCCAGCTTAGGTAAGAGTTAGTGAAAACTTTATCTTATTGGGAAGCTTTATTCTTTGCATGTGTAACTGATACCAGTGATACTAGTGAGTCTATCACAGTGCTTTCTCTCCTGCCTTTTCCATCCGAACAAAACCTTGTTTAGAATGGAGAATCATGTTAAAAATATTTTCATAGCTTTAATGTTGTGATATATTTTTATCTGTGATTTGTAATGTTGTTATTGTGGATATTGTAACTACACACTGAACAAAAAAAAACAGATTAGACCTTTCAAAACTCTCACAAATGTACTTTGAATGTACTGGCTGTACATTAATTGTTTGTATGTGTAGTGTAATTTTCCATTATTCGGTGTCTCTGTCCAGAAAGACCTGAGTTGTTTTTTTTTTAAGTGATCTCTGTTTTCAGTACATGCACAAGGCAATGTTCACCTTGTCATCGTCACCTTTGCCTTTTAATGGAGACTTAAGTGCCATTTAATGTTTTCTAAGTGTTGAAATGGTTTGCTTTGCCAATAAATGAAAATGTGGAAAATAAAGAAAACTGCTGCAAAATGAATTACAAATTTCTGTGTTTTATCTGTCCTGAGTTTCCTGATGATCAGTACATCTCCTTTGATCTATTTCAAGTGTGCTTAGTATTTAAGAGTGGAATAAATCAGGGCCATCTGAGAGCATTCACTTAATCTGTGGGGGACTTTGTTTAAGCATATGGCAGATTTACACCAGTTTAAAATCATGGTGTCTCTTGTTAGTGGTGTCTGTCAAGCTGGTAAGTTGACACAGGAGTGACAACCTGGTCAACACAGCAACAGGTGTCCCGGGTGGCATTAGCGATGCTTAACAGATGAGAGAGGCTGAAAGGTCATGGGTGATGTCACCTTAGAGAAAGCAACTCCCTCCAACCACACAGTGCTCTGAAAACCTGTCATGTGGGGATAAAACCTTGATTGTTGGATGTTAGAGGTGATATTTTGACCATCACTCAACCAGGCTGATAAAATCCAAATGAGCTATTAGCTTTTAAAAAGTAACATAAGCTACTGAACCGTAGCAAAACTGAACAATCAATTAGATAAAATATCCAAATACATTTTTATTTGTACAGAAACAGTCTGTTTTGTTTGTGTGTGTGTGGTGTGTGTGTGTGTGTGTGTGTATTCACTGTATGGGTGTCCGTAGACAGGAATACATTTTGTTGTTGCAGCCTTCACGTTATGCTCTGTGGTGAAGTCATCTGATTAATTTGTATAATTCATACAAGCTGTTCAGGCTCGTCTGAAGACAGAATTTACTCAGCTTGAATGCTCATACCTTTGTGAAAAACACTTCTTGGTTCCTCTCTTCAACCACATGTCATTTTCATGACACAGGAAGCTCTGCTTTTTATAACCTTTTATTTGGGCTGAAGGGGGAAAAAAGCAATAACATAAAAGTCTCCACCCGTCTCTTGAAAGCTGAATTTGATCAATAATGGTCATGGAAATCAAAGAGAAGATGTCCAAGGCCAGCCATATCTGTTCGAGATATAGTAGCTCTCACAAACACAAAGATGAGGTGTAATGAGTAATTCCTCCAAGGAAATGAACTTGAACTGAAAACTGAACCTAAAACATCATTTGAACAAAAAAACTTGAGAAGACAATCAATGCCACACAGTATGACTAAAACAAGTTGCTGAACAAAAATAGAAATAATTAAAGCTGCGAGCAGCGTTGAACGGGCCCTCGCACCCGGCGCCCGTCGGGGGAGCGGCGACCGCGGGACCCCGGCAACCGCGGGGTCAACGCAGGTCGCAGGGCACACGCTGGCGTAACAGTTCACACTTCCCAGATGTAAAAATTTTAAATAAAAGCTTTTATGCTAATTATTTTCTGTGATAATATTATTCAGAGCTCATCATCTGTGACAGCTCTTGGCTCTCCTGACTGTAACCTCTCTGTGGCAGCTTCTCACAGACTCAATCAACTCCTCTTCCCCTCCCCCCTCAAACACAAACACAAACACACACACACACACAGATACCCCCTCCCAAAAGGAGATAAAACTCAGTTTTAACTTGAGTTTACAAGCTTTGAGCTTTGAGCAAAAGCATTTTTTTGCAAGTTCTGTTATTGGGTGCATATATAAATCATTTATGCTTAAACAAGGGTTATAATGAAGTTATTTAAACAGTGAATATCTCATCTGCCTAAAGTCAGGGCGAAGCCACTAACCAGCTGTAGGGATGGGTATCATTAGGATTTTATCTTTATCCATACAGACCCCTATCAGTCCAGCTCAGACTGTTACTGGTTTAAGAGAGTGAAGTTTATAGCAATTTGCAAAATTTGGAGATTAGTGACAAACTAACCAGTTAGACTACATACAGACAAGCTTTCATTTTAGCTGTTAGTAACAGTTTGCCATGAGCTTAACCAGCGTGCTGTGCTTCGTGTTAAACATGTCATGAGACTGTGGACAACGTTTGAGCCAGCTTTGACATCTGCAGATATGAGTTTCTGAAGAGGGGCCTGCTGAGGTTAGATGTGCTGAATAATATCCATTTTCATATCAGAAAAAACACTGCATTAAACATTGTCTTAGCTCACTGAGCTGAGGTCAACAGGTAATATAACCAACCTGTGAGGTGGCTCACCCCCGTAAGATAAACACATAAATGATCCCTGATAGAACCGATAATTAAAGGCACATCAGTGACAGGGAATGCTATTAAAACTAAACTATAAACTGGTGACATTAACTGCAAAAGAAGATTTTTATTGATACATTTCAGGTAGAATTTAGTTTTCAATAAGGAAAACGCTGTAAGAAACCTGAATTTGTTGCAACAAATTTAAAATAAAAGCTTTTATGCTAATTATTTTCTGTGATAATATTTTTCAGAGCTCATCATCTGTGACAGCTCTTGGCTCTCCTGACTGTAACCTCCCTGTGGCAGCTTCTCACAGACTCAATCAACTCCTCTTCCCCTCCCCCCTCAAACACACACACACAGACACACACACACAGAGACCCCCTTCCAAAAACCCATCAAAGAGTAATACAATGGCTCCATCTGTAGGATAAAGTAGAGAGTCGCAACAGGAAGTTACCCCAAAATCTGAGGTTTCAAACAGGAAGTTGGGTTTCCGAACTTTGACGGGCCAGAACCGGCACACGCTTCGACCCAAACTCACAATTTTCGGAGGACTTCTTCCAAAAATTGTCAAGGAGGGGCTGACAACATTTGAAGTGAATCTGGTCACCCGTCTAGAAACTGGACATCACACTATAAAATATGTCATTTCCTGCTATAAATAGGTGGCGCTACAACAATTGTATGAATATTGACATATGGATGTGTGCAGATAGGTACCATTAACAATCCTGTAAAGTTTGATGCAGTTTGGACAAAGTATGGCCGAAATATAGCAAAAATAAAGCAACTTCCTGTTTCGTGGCGAGTAATCGAACTTTGAGGGGCCATAACTTCCACGCCCTTCAACAAAAACTCAAAATCTGCCGCAATTTAACATCGTCTATGTCTTAAGAACATACTATTAAGTTTTGAAGTCAATCGGATAATGCGTCTAGGACTAGTTCGCGTTCAAGCGACCCCTGGAAATGGCCAAAAACACACAATTTTTTCACCTTCCGGTCAAAATAAAAATACTTTCTGTTGGGTTTAGAATATGGCTCCAAGAGACTTTTTGGTGCGTCATGGGATGTTACATATGTGTGCAGATTTTCAGATTTTTAGGCGCAACGGGCTTGAGGGGCTGTTCCGTTTAAAAATGTAGGTGGCGCTACCGAGGGCATTTTACCACGCCCATGCTCAAGACCCCTTAATTATTAAATTTTTCGCCGTGCCTAATGCGTCTGCAAATTTTGGTAAGTTTTCACGCATGTTAAGGCCCTCAAAAAGCCGATCTAAGAGGCGGAAAAAGAAGAAAAAAAATAATAATAATAATAATTAAAGCTGCGAGCAGCGTTGAACGGGCCCTCGCACCCGGCGCCCGTCGGGGGAGCGGCGACCGCGGGACCCCGGCAACCGCGGGGTCAACGCAGGTCGCAGGGCACACGCTGGCGTAACAGTTCACACTTCCGAGATGTAAAAATTTAAAATAAAAGCTTTTACGCTAATTATTTTCTGTGATAATATTTTTCAGAGCTCATCATCTGTGACAGCTCTTGGCTCTCCTGACTGTAACCTCTCTGTGGCAGCTTCTCACAGACTCAATCAACTCCTCTTCCCCTCCCCCCTCAAACACAAACACAAACACAAACACACACACACACACACAGATACCCCCTCCCAAAAGGAGATAAAACTCAGTTTTAACTTGAGTTTACAAGCTTTGAGCTTTGAGCAAAAGCATTTTTTTGCAAGTTCTGTTATTGGGTGCATATATAAATCATTTATGCTTAAACAAGGGTTATAATGAAGTTATTTGAACAGTGAATATCTCATCTGCCTAAAGTCAGGGCGAAGCCACTAACCAGCTGTAGGGATGGGTATCATTAGGATTTTATCTTTATCCATACAGACCCCTATCAGTCCAGCTCAGACTGTTACTGGTTTAAGAGAGTGAAGTTTATAGCAATTTGCAAAATTTGGAGATTAGTGACAAACTAACCAGTTAGACTACATACAGACAAGCTTTCATTTTAGCTGTTAGTAACAGTTTGCCATGAGCTTAACCAGCGTGCTGTGCTTCGTGTTAAACATGTCATGAGACTGTGGACAACGCTGAAAATATTACTTTACTAACTACTGGCCGAACAGGCGCTTTTACAAAGAAAAGGTAAAGGCCAGCAGCTTTTACTTTTCAATGCACTTGTCGTCAACTTGAGTGGCTTATATTCAGCTGGTTCACCTCGACGCCGGTGGATGTAGACGTGCACTTTTCCTGTCGCCGTACACTGTGTAACATGAAAATATCAGCCGACCCCTTGTGAAATTTCCTAACTGATCAAAACCAAACTGTAAAGACTTTGGTCAAGGGGAGACATATGGTAAGATTACATGAATTCAAAATAACCTACAATTCCTTCAAATTAATTTGAAGCCAGTTTAATTTTTTGAGCCAGCTTTGACATCTGCAGATATGAGTTTCTGAAGAGGGGCCTGCTGAGGTTAGATGTGCTGAATAATATCCATTTTCATATCAGAAAAAACACTGCATTAAACATTGTCTTAGCTCACTGAGCTGAGGTCAACAGGTAATATAACCAACCTGTGAGGTGGCTCACCCCCGTAAGATAAACACATAAATGATCCCTGATAGAACCGATAATTAAAGGCACATCAGTGACAGGGAATGCTATTAAAACTAAACTATAAACTGGTGACATTAACTGCAAAAGAAGATTTTTATTGATACATTTCAGGTAGAATTTAGTTTTCAATAAGGAAAATGCTGTAAGAAACCTGAATTTGTTGCAACAAATTTAAAATAAAAGCTTTTATGCTAATTATTTTCTGTGATAATATTTTTCAGAGCTCATCATCTGTGACAGCTCATGGCTCTCTTGACTGTAACCTCCCTGTGGCAGCTTCTCACAGACTCAATCAACTCCTCTTCCCCTCCCCCCTCAAACACACACACACAGACACACACACACAGAGACCCCCTTCCAAAAACCCATCAAAGAGTAATACAATGGCTCCATCTGTAGGATAAAGTAGAGAGTCGCAACAGGAAGTTACCCCAAAATCTGAGGTTTCAAACAGGAAGTTGGGTTTCCTGAACTTTGACGGGCCAGAACAGGCACACGCTTCGACCAAACTCACAATTTTCGGAGGACTTCTTCCAAAAATTGTCAAGGAGGGGCTGACAACATTTGAAGTGAATCTGGTCACCCGTCTAGAAACTGGACATCACACTATAAAATATGTCATTTCCTGCTATAAATAGGTGGCGCTACAACAATTGTATGAATATTGACATATGGATGTGTGCAGATAGGTACCATTAACAATCCTGTAAAGTTTGATGCAGTTTGGACAAAGTATGGCCGAAATATAGCAAAAATAAAGCAACTTCCTGTTTCGTGGCGAGTAATCGAACTTTGAGGGGCCATAACTTCCACGCCCTTCAACAAAAACTCAAAATCTGCCGCAATTTAACATCGTCTATGTCTTAAGAACATACTATTAAGTTTTGAAGTCAATGGGATAATGCGTCTAGGACTAGTTCGCGTTCAAGCGACCCCTGGAAATGGCCAAAAACACACAATTTTTTCACCTTCCGGTCAAAATAAAAATACTTTCTGTTGGGTTTAGAATATGGCTCCAAGAGACTTTTTGGTGCGTCATGGGATGTTACATATGTGTGCAGATTTTCAGATTTTTAGGCGCAACGGGCTTGAGGGGCTGTTCCGTTTAAAAATGTAGGTGGCGCTACCGAGGGCATTTTACCACGCCCATGCTCAAGACCCCTAAATTATTAAATTTTTCGCCGTGCCTGACGCGTCTGCAAATTTTGGTAAGTTTTCACGCATGTTAAGGCCCTCAAAAAGCCGATCTAAGAGGCGGAAAAAGAAGAAAAAAAATAATAATAATAATAATAATAATAATAATAATAATAATAAACAGACCGAAAACAAGAGGGTCCTTGCAACTCGTTGCATGGCCCCGTTGGGCCCACGCAACTCGTTGCTCGGGCCCTAATTAAAGCTGCGAGCAGCGTTGAACGGGCCCTCGCACCCGGCGCCCGTCGGGGGAGCGGCGACCGCGGGACCCCGGCAACCGCGGGGTCAACGCAGGTCGCAGGGCACACGCTGGCGTAACAGTTCACACTTCCGAGATGTAAAAATTTTAAATAAAAGCTTTTATGCTAATTATTTTCTGTGATAATATTTTTCAGAGCTCATCATCTGTGACAGCTCATGGCTCTCCTGACTGTAACCTCTCTGTGGCAGCTTCTCACAGACTCAATCAACTCCTCTTCCCCTCCCCCCTCAAACACAAACACAAACACACACACACACACACAGATACCCCCTCCCAAAAGGAGATAAAACTCAGTTTTAACTTGAGTTTACAAGCTTTGAGCTTTGAGCAAAAGCATTTTTTTGCAAGTTCTGTTATTGGGTGCATATATAAATCATTTATGCTTAAACAAGGCTTATAATGAAGTTATTTGAACAGTGAATATCTCATCTGCCTAAAGTCAGGGCGAAGCCACTAACCAGCTGTAGGGATGGGTATCATTAGGATTTTATCTTTATCCATACAGACCCCTATCAGTCCAGCTCAGACTGTTACTGGTTTAAGAGAGTGAAGTTTATAGCAATTTGCAAAATTTGGAGATTAGTGACAAACTAACCAGTTAGACTACATACAGACAAGCTTTCATTTTAGCTGTTAGTAACAGTTTGCCATGAGCTTAACCAGCGTGCTGTGCTTCGTGTTAAACATGTCATGAGACTGTGGACAACGCTGAAAATATTACTTTACTAACTACTGGCCGAACAGGCGCTTTTACAAAGAAAAGGTAAAGGCCAGCAGCTTTTACTTTTCAATGCACTTGTCGTCAACTTGAGTGGCTTATATTCAGCTGGTTCACCTCGACGCCGGTGGACCTAGTGCACTTTTCCTGTCGCCGTACACTGAGTAACACGAAAAAAATCAGCTGACCCCGTGTGAAATTTCCTAACTGATCAAAACCAAACTGTAAAGACAGCATCAATCCACGCTCAGCTTTGGTCAAGGGGAGACATATGGTAAGATTACATGAATTCATGTAATCTTCTTTGAGGCTACAATTTCAGACTTAACTAAGTCATTCACTAGTGTCTTGGCAGCGTTTATGGGTTCTTTAGACAGGTCTCTCACTGGTTTTCTTTCCAGGGTCATTGAAATCTTTGGCTTCCTACCTCTGCCAGGCTTGTTCTGCACAGTGTGGCTCTCCTTGAATTTCTCGGTGACGTTTCTCATTTGAGTTCTTGACGCTTGGAAATACTGTTATAACTTTGTATATCCTTCTCCTGCTTCCTGAGCATCGACAATTCTTCAAGTCTACAGTGATTTCCTTAGTTTTTGGCATGATGCTTTCTCAAGTGACAGCTCAAATCTTAACTGAAGTTTTTATACCGCGTGTAAAGCAGCTCTTGGCTCTCCTGACTGTAACCTCTCTGTGGCAGCTTCTCACAGACTCAATCAACTCCTCTTCCCCTCCCCCCTCAAACACAAACACAAACACACACACACACACACACACACACACACACAGAGACCCCCTTCCAAAAACCCATCAAAGAGTAATACAATGGCTCCATCTATAGGATAAAGTAGAGAGTCGCAACAGGAAGTTACCCCAAAATCTGAGGTTTCAAACAGGAAGTTGGGTTTCTGAACTTTGACGGGCCAGAACCGGCACACGCTTCGACCAAAACTCACAATTTTCGGAGCCAGTCTTCCAAAAAATCCTCAAGGAGGGGCTGACAACATTTGAAGTGAATCTGGTCACCCGTCTAGAAACTGGACATCACACTATAAAATATGTCATTTCCTGCTATAAATAGGTGGCGCTACAACAATTGTATGAATATTGACATATGGATGTGTGCAGATAGGTACCATTAACAATCCTGTAAAGTTTGATGCAGTTTGGACAAAGTATGGCCGAAATATAGCAAATATAAAGCAACTTCCTGTTTCGTTGCGAGTAATCGAACTTTGAGGGGCCATAACTTCCACGCCCTTCAATGAAAAGTCCGAAACTTTTGCAATTTAACTTCGTCTATGTCTTAAGAACAAATTATCAAATTTTGAAGTCAATCGGATAATGCGTCTAGGACTAGTTCGCGTTCAAGCGACCCCTGGAAATGGCCAAAAACACACAATTTTTTCACCTTCCGGTCAAAATAAAAATACTTTCTGTTGGGTTTAGAATATGGCTCCAAGAGACTTTTTGGTGCGTCATGGGATGTTACATATGTGTGCAGATTTTCAGATTTTTAGGCGCAACGGGCTTGAGGGGCTGTTCCGTTTAAAAATGTAGGTGGCGCTACCGAGGCCATTTTGCCACACCCATGCTCAAGACCCCTAAATTCTTAAATTTTTCGCCGTGCCTGACGCGTCTGCAAATTTTCAGGAGTTTTGACGCATGTTAAGGCCTTCAAAAAGGCGATCAAAGAGGCGGAAAAAGAAGAAAAAAAATAATAATAATAATAATAATAATAATAATTAAAGCTGCGAGCAGCGTTGAACGGGCCCTCGCACCCGGCGCCCGTCGGGGGAGCGGCGACCGCGGGACCCCGGCAACCGCGGGGTCAACGCAGGTCGCAGGGCACACGCTGGCATAACAGTTCACACTTCCCAGATGTAAAAATTTTAAATAAAAGCTTTTATGCTAATTATTTTCTGTGATAATATTATTCAGAGCTCATCATCTGTGACAGCTCATGGCTCTCTTGACTGTAACCTCCCTGTGGCAGCTTCTCACAGACTCAATCAACTCCTCTTCCCCTCCCCCCTCAGACACACACAGACACACACACACAGAGACCCCCTTCCAAAAACCCATCAAAGAGTAATACAATGGCTCCATCTGTAGGATAAAGTAGAGAGTCGCAACAGGAAGTTACCCCAAAATCTGAGGTTTCAAACAGGAAGTTGGGTTTCCGAACTTTGACGGGCCAGAACCGGCACACGCTTCGACCAAAACTCACAATTTTCGGAGCCAGTCTTCCAAAAATCCTTAAGTCTGTCCTGACAACATTTGAAGTGAATCTGGTCACCCGTCTAGAAACTGGACATCACACTATAAAATATGTCATTTCCTGCTATAAATAGGTGGTGCTACAACAATTGTATGAATATTGACATATGGATGTGTGCAGATAGGTACCATTAACAATCCTGTAAAGTTTGATGCAGTTTGGACAAAGTATGGCCGAAATATAGCAAATTTAAAGCAACTTCCTGTTTTGTGGCGAGTGATCGAACTTTGAGGGGCCATAACTTCCACGCCCTTCAATGAAAAGTCCGAAACTTTTGCAATTTAACTTCGTCTATGTCTTAAGAACAAATTATCAAATTTTGAAGTCAATCGGATAATGCGTCTAGGACTAGTTCGCGTTCAAGCGACCCCTGGAAATGGCCAAAAACACACAATTTTTTCACCTTCCGGTCAAAATAAAAATACTTTCTGTTGGGTTTAGAATATGGCTCCAAGAGACTTTTTGGTGCGTCATGGGATGTTACATATGTGTGCAGATTTTCAGATTTTTAGGCGCAACGGGCTTGAGGGGCTGTTCCGTTAAAAATGTAGGTGGCGCTACCGAGGCCATTTTGCCACACCCATGCTCAAGACCCCTAAATTCTTAAATTTTTCGCCGTGCCTGACGCGTCTGCAAATTTTCAGGAGTTTTGACGCATTTTAAGGCCCTCAAAAAGGCGATCAAAGAGGCGGAAAAAGAAGAAAAAAAATAATAATAATAATAATAATAATAAACCGAACGAAAACAAGAGGGTCCTTGCAACTCGTTGCATGGCCCCGTTGGGCCCACGCAACTCGTTGCTCGGGCCCTAATTAAAGCTGCGAGCAGCGTTGAACGGGCCCTCGCACCCGGCGCCCGTCGGGGGAGCGGCGACCGCGGGACCCCGGCAACCGCGGGGTCAACGCAGGTCGCAGGGCACACGCTGGCGTAACAGTTCACACTTCCCAGATGTAAAAATTTTAAATAAAAGCTTTTACGCTAATTATTTTCTGTGATAATATTTTTCAGAGCTCATCATCTGTGACAGCTCTTGGCTCTCCTGACTGTAACCTCTCTGTGGCAGCTTCTCACAGACTCAATCAACTCCTCTTCCCCTCCCCCCTCAAACACAAACACAAACACACCACACACACACACACACAACACACAGAGAAATACCCCCTCCCAAAAGGAGATAAAACTCAGTTTTAACTTGAGTTTACAAGCTTTGAGCTTTGAGCAAAAGCATTTTTTTAAGTTCTGTTATTGGGTGCATATATAAATCATTTATGCTTAAACAAGGCTTATAATGAAGTTATTTGAACAGTGAATATCTCATCTGCCTAAAGTCAGGGCGAAGCCACTAACCAGCTGTAGGGATGGGTATCATTAGGATTTTATCTTTATCCATACAGACCCCTATCAGTCCAGCTCAGACTGTTACTGGTTTAAGAGAGTGAAGTTTATAGCAATTTGCAAAATTTGGAGATTAGTGACAAACTAACCAGTTAGACTACATACAGACAAGCTTTCATTTTAGCTGTTAGTAACAGTTTGCCATGAGCTTAACCAGCGTGCTGTGCTTCCTGTTAAACATGTCATGAGACTGTGGACAACGCTGAAAATATTACTTTACTAACTACTTGCCGAAACAGGCGCTTTGACAAAGAAAAGGTAAAGGCCAGCAGCTTTTACTTTTCAATGCACTTGTCGTCAACTTGAGTGGCTTATATTCAGCTGGTTCACCTCGACGCCGGTGGACCTAGTGCACTTTTCCTGTCGCCGTACACTGAGTAACACGAAAAAATCAGCTGACCCCGTTGTGAAATTTCCTAACTGATCAAAACCAAACTGTAAAGACAGCATCAATCCACGCTCAGCTTTGGTCAAGGGGAGACATATGGGAGAAGATGAGTAGAGAGATGGAAAGAAACAGAAAGGGTGATGGAGAAAGATTACATGAATTCAAAATAACCTACAATTCCTTAAAATTAATTTGAAGCCAGTTTAATTTTTTGAGCCAGCTTTGACATCTGCAGATATGAGTTTCTGAAGAGGGGCCTGCTGAGGTTAGATGTGCTGAATAATATCCATTTTCATATCAGAAAAAACACTGCATTAAACATTGTCTTAGCTCACTGAGCTGAGGTCAACAGGTAATATAACCAACCTGTGAGGTGGCTCACCCCCGTAAGATAAACACATAAATGATCCCTGATAGAACCGATAATTAAAGGCACATCAGTGACAGGGAATGCTATTAAAACTAAACTATAAACTGGTGACATTAACTGCAAAAGAAGATTTTTATTGATACATTTCAGGTAGAATTTAGTTTTCAATAAGGAAAATGCTGTAAGAAACCTGAATTTGTTGCAACAAATTTAAAATAAAAGCTTTTATGCTAATTATTTTCTGTGATAATATTTTTCAGAACTCATCATCTGTGACAGCTCATGGCTCTCTTGACTGTAACCTCCCTGTGGCAGCTTCTCACAGACTCAATCAACTCCTCTTCCCCTCCCCCCTCAAACACACACACACAGACACACACACACAGAGACCCCCTTCCAAAAACCCATCAAAGAGTAATACAATGGCTCCATCTGTAGGATAAAGTAGAGAGTCGCAACAGGAAGTTACCCCAAAATCTGAGGTTTCAAACAGGAAGTTGGGTTTCCGAACTTTGACGGGCCAGAACCGGCACACGCTTCGACCCAAACTCACAATTTTCGGAGCCAGTCTTCCAAAAATTGTCAAGGAGGGGCTGACAACATTTGAAGTGAATCTGGTCACCCGTCTAGAAACTGGACATCACACTATAAAATATGTCATTTCCTGCTATAAATAGGTGGCGCTACAACAATTGTATGAATATTGACATATGGATGTGTGCAGATAGGTACCATTAACAATCCTGTAAAGTTTGATGCAGTTTGGACAAAGTATGGCCGAAATATAGCAAAAATAAAGCAACTTCCTGTTTCGTGGCGAGTAATCGAACTTTGAGGGGCCATAACTTCCACGCCCTTCAACAAAAACTCAAAATCTGCCGCAATTTAACATCGTCTATGTCTTAAGAACATACTATTAAGTTTTGAAGTCAATGGGATAATGCGTCTAGGACTAGTTCGCGTTCAAGCGACCCCTGGAAATGGCCAAAAACACACAATTTTTTCACCTTCCGGTCAAAATAAAAATACTTTCTGTTGGGTTTAGAATATGGCTCCAAGAGACTTTTTGGTGCGTCATGGGATGTTACATATGTGTGCAGATTTTCAGATTTTTAGGCGCAACGGGCTTGAGGGGCTGTTCCGTTTAAAAATGTAGGTGGCGCTACCGAGGGCATTTTACCACGCCCATGCTCAAGACCCCTAAATTATTAAATTTTTCGCCGTGCCTGACGCGTCTGCAAATTTTGGTAAGTTTTCACGCATGTTAAGGCCCTCAAAAAGCCGATCTAAGAGGCGGAAAAAGAAGAAAAAAAAATAATAATAATAATAATTAAAGCTGCGAGCAGCGTTGAACGGGCCCTCGCACCCGGCGCCCGTCGGGGGAGCGGCGACCGCGGGACCCCGGCAACCGCGGGGTCAACGCAGGTCGCAGGGCACACGCTGGCGTAACAGTTCACACTTCCCAGATGTTAAAATTTTAAATAAAAGCTTTTACGCTAATTATTTTCTGTGATAATATTTTTCAGAGCTCATCATCTGTGACAGCTCTTGGCTCTCTTGACTGTAACCTCTCTGTGGCAGCTTCTCACAGACTCAATCAACTCCTCTTCCCCTCCCCCTCAAACACAAACACAAACACACCCACACACACACACACAAACACACAGAGAAATACCCCCTCCCAAAAGGAGATAAAACTCAGTTTTAACTTGAGTTTACAAGCTTTGAGCTTTGAGCAAAAGCATTTTTTTAAGTTCTGTTATTGGGTGCATATATAAATCATTTATGCTTAAACAAGGCTTATAATGAAGTTATTTGAACAGTGAATATCTCATCTGCCTAAAGTCAGGGCGAAGCCACTAACCAGCTGTAGGGATGGGTATCATTAGGATTTTATCTTTATCCATACAGACCCCTATCAGTCCAGCTCAGACTGTTACTGGTTTAAGAGAGTGAAGTTTATAGCAATTTGCAAAATTTGGAGATTAGTGACAAACTAACCAGTTAGACTACATACAGACAAGCTTTCATTTTAGCTGTTAGTAACAGTTTGCCATGAGCTTAACCAGCGTGCTGTGCTTCCTGTTAAACATGTCATGAGACTGTGGACAACGCTGAAAATATTACTTTACTAACTACTGGCCAAACAGGCGCTTTGACAAAGAAAAGGTAAAGGCCAGCAGCTTTTACTTTTCAATGCACTTGTCGTCAACTTGAGTGGCTTATATTCAGCTGGTTCACCTCGACGCTGGAGGACCTAGTGAACTTTTCCTGTCGCCGTACACTGAGTAAGACGAAAAAATCAGCTGACCCCGTGTGAAATTTCCTAACTGATCAAAACCAAACTGTAAAGACAGCATCAATCCACGCTCAGCTTTGGTCAAGGGGAGACATATGGTAAGATTACATGAATTCATGTAATCTTCTTTGAGACTACAATTTCAGACTTAACTAAGTCATTCACTAGTGTCTTGGCAGCATTTATGGGTTCTTTAGACAGGTCTCTAACTGGTTTTCTTTCCAGGGTCATTGAAATCTTTGGCTTCCTACCTCTGCCAGGCTTGTTCTGCACAGTGTGGCTCTCCTTGAATTTCTCGGTGACGCTTCTCATTTGAGTTCTTGACGCTTGGAAATGCTGTTATAACTTTGTATATCCTTCTCCTGCTTCCTAAGCATCGACAATTCTTCAAGTCTACAGTGATTTCCTTAGTTTTTGGCATGATGCTTTCTCAAGTGACAGCTCAAATCTTAACTGAAGTTTTTATACCGCGTGTAAAGCAGCTCTTGGCTCTCCTGACTGTAACCTCTCTGTGGCAGCTTCTCACAGACTCAATCAACTCTTCTTCCCCTCCCCCCTCAAACACAAACACAAACACAAACACACACACACACACACACACACACACAGACGCACACACACAGAGACCCCCTTCCAAAAACCCATCAAAGAGTAATACAATGGCTCCATCTATAGGATAAAGTAGAGAGTCGCAACAGGAAGTTACCCCAAAATCTGAGGTTTCAAACAGGAAGTTGGGTTTCCGAACTTTGACGGGCCAGAACCGGCACACGCTTCGACCAAAACTCACAATTTTCGGAGCCAGTCTTCCAAAAAATTCGTCAAGGAGGGGCTGACAACATTTGAAGTGAATCTGGTCACCCGTCTAGAAACTGGACATCACACTATAAAATATGTCATTTCCTGCTATAAATAGGTGGCGCTACAACAATTGTATGAATATTGACATATGGATGTGTGCAGATAGGTACCATTAACAATCCTGTAAAGTTTGATGCAGTTTGGACAAAGTATGGCCGAAATATAGCAAAAATAAAGCAACTTCCTGTTTCGTGGCGAGTAATCGAACTTTGAGGGGCCATAACTTCCACGCCCTTCAACAAAAACTCAAAATCTGCCGCAATTTAACATCGTCTATGTCTTAAGAACATACTATTAAGTTTTGAAGTCAATCGGATAATGCGTCTAGGACTAGTTCGCGTTCAAGCGACCCCTGGAAATGGCCAAAAACACACAATTTTTTCACCTTCCGGTCAAAATAAAAATACTTTCTGTTGGGTTTAGAATATGGCTCCAAGAGACTTTTTGGTGCGTCATGGGATGTTACATATGTGTGCAGATTTTCAGATTTTTAGGCGCAACGGGCTTGAGGGGCTGTTCCGTTTAAAAATGTAGGTGGCGCTACCGAGGCCATTTTACCACGCCCATGCTCAAGACCCCTAAATTATTAAATTTTTCGCCGTGCCTGACGCGTCTGCAAATTTTGGTAAGTTTTCACGCATGTTAAGGCCCTCAAAAAGCCGATCTAAGAGGCGGAAAAAGAAGAAAAAAAAATAATAATAATAATAATAATTAAAGCTGACCGAGCAGGCGTTGAACCGGGGCCCTCGCACCGCCGGCGGCCCGTCGGGCGGGAGCGGCGACCGCGGGACCCCGGCAACCGCGGGGTCAACGCAGGTCGCAGGGCACACGCTGGCGTAACAGTTCACACTTCCGAGATGTAAAAATTTTAAATAAAAGCTTTTACGCTAATTATTTTCTGTGATAATATTTTTCAGAGCTCATCATCTGTGACAGCTCTTGGCTCTCTTGACTGTAACCTCCCTGTGGCAGCTTCTCACAGACTCAATCAACTCCTCTTCCCCTCCCCCCTCAAACACAAACACAAACACACACACACACACACACACACACACACACACAGATACCCCCTCCCAAAAGGAGATAAAACTCAGTTTTAACTTGAGTTTAAAAGCTTTGAGCTTTGAGCAAAAGCATTTTTTTAAGTTCTGTTATTGGGTGCATATATAAATCATTTATGCTTAAACAAGGCTTATAATGAAGTTATTTGAACAGTGAATATCTCATCTGCCTAAAGTCAGGGCGAAGCCACTAACCAGCTGTAGGGATGGGTATCATTAGGATTTTATCTTTATCCATACAGACCCCTATCAGTCCAGCTCAGACTGTTACTGGTTTAAGAGAGTGAAGTTTATAGCAATTTGCAAAATTTGGAGATTAGTGACAAACTAACCAGTTAGACTACATACAGACAAGCTTTCATTTTAGCTGTTAGTAACAGTTTGCCATGAGCTTAACCAGCGTGCTGTGCTTCCTGTTAAACATGTTATGAGACTGTGGACAAGGCTGAAAATATTACTTTACTAACTACTTGCCGAACAGGCGCTTTGACAAAGAAAAGGTAAAGGCCAGCAGCTTTTACTTTTCAATGCACTTGTCGTCAACTTGAGTGGCTTATATTCAGCTGGTTCACCTCGACGCCCGTGGACCTAGTGCACTTTTCCTGTCGCCGTACACTGAGTAACACGAAAAAATCAGCTGACCCCGTGTGAAATTTCCTAACTGATCAAAACCAAACTGTAAAGACAGCATCAATCCACGCTCAGCTTTGGTCAAGGGGAGACATATGGGAGAAGATGAGTAGAGAGATGGAAAGAAACAGAAAGGGTGATGGAGAAAGATTACATGAATTCAAAATAACCTACAATTCCTTAAAATTAATTTGAAGCCAGTTTAATTTTTTGAGCCAGCTTTGACATCTGCAGATATGAGTTTCTGAAGAGGGGCCTGCTGAGGTTAGATGTGCTGAATAATATCCATTTTCATATCAGAAAAAACACTGCATTAAACATTGTCTTAGCTCACTGAGCTGAGGTCAACAGGTAATATAACCAACCTGTGAGGTGGCTCACCCCCGTAAGATAAACACATAAATGATCCCTGATAGAACCGATAATTAAAGGCACATCAGTGACAGGGAATGCTATTAAAACTAAACTATAAACTGGTGACATTAACTGCAAAAGAAGATTTTTATTGATACATTTCAGGTAGAATTTAGTTTTCAATAAGGAAAATGCTGTAAGAAACCTGAATTTGTTGCAACAAATTTAAAATAAAAGCTTTTATGCTAATTATTTTCTGTGATAATATTTTTCAGAACTCATCATCTGTGACAGCTCATGGCTCTCTTGACTGTAACCTCCCTGTGGCAGCTTCTCACAGACTCAATCAACTCCTCTTCCCCTCCCCCCTCAAACACACACACACAGACACACACACACAGAGACCCCCTTCCAAAAACCCATCAAAGAGTAATACAATGGCTCCATCTGTAGGATAAAGTAGAGAGTCGCAACAGGAAGTTACCCCAAAATCTGAGGTTTCAAACAGGAAGTTGGGTTTCCGAACTTTGACGGGCCAGAACCGGCACACGCTTCGACCCAAACTCACAATTTTCGGAGCCAGTCTTCCAAAAATTGTCAAGGAGGGGCTGACAACATTTGAAGTGAATCTGGTCACCCGTCTAGAAACTGGACATCACACTATAAAATATGTCATTTCCTGCTATAAATAGGTGGCGCTACAACAATTGTATGAATATTGACATATGGATGTGTGCAGATAGGTACCATTAACAATCCTGTAAAGTTTGATGCAGTTTGGACAAAGTATGGCCGAAATATAGCAAAAATAAAGCAACTTCCTGTTTCGTGGCGAGTAATCGAACTTTGAGGGGCCATAACTTCCACGCCCTTCAACAAAAACTCAAAATCTGCCGCAATTTAACATCGTCTATGTCTTAAGAACATACTATTAAGTTTTGAAGTCAATGGATAATGCGTCTAGGACTAGTTCGCGTTCAAGCGACCCCTGGAAATGGCCAAAAACACACAATTTTTTCACCTTCCGGTCAAAATAAAAATACTTTCTGTTGGGTTTAGAATATGGCTCCAAGAGACTTTTTGGTGCGTCATGGGATGTTACATATGTGTGCAGATTTTCAGATTTTTAGGCGCAACGGGCTTGAGGGGCTGTTCCGTTTAAAAATGTAGGTGGCGCTACCGAGGGCATTTTACCACGCCCATGCTCAAGACCCCTAAATTATTAAATTTTTCGCCGTGCCTGACGCGTCTGCAAATTTTGGTAAGTTTTCACGCATGTTAAGGCCCTCAAAAAGCCGATCTAAGAGGCGGAAAAAGAAGAAAAAAAATAATAATAATAATAATAATAATAATAAAAGACTGCGAGGCAGCCGTTGAACCGGGGCCCTCGCAACCCGTGCCGGCCCAGCTCGGCAGGGGGGAGCGGCCGACCGCCGCGGGACCCCGGCAACCGCGGGGTCAACGCAGGTCGCAGGGCACACGCTGGCGTAACAGTTCACACTTCCCAGATGTAAAAATTTTAAATAAAAGCTTTTATCGCTAATTATTTTCTGTGATAATATTTTTCAGAGCTCATCATCTGTGACAGCTCTTGGCTCTCCTGACTGTAACCTCTCTGTGGCAGCTTCTCACAGACTCAATCAACTCCTCTTCCCCTCCCCCCTCAAACACAAACACAAACACACCACACACACACACACAAACACACAGAGAAATACCCCCTCCCAAAAGGAGATAAAACTCAGTTTTAACTTGAGTTTACAAGCTTTGAGCTTTGAGCAAAAGCATTTTTTTAAGTTCTGTTATTGGGTGCATATATAAATCATTTATGCTTAAACAAGGCTTATAATGAAGTTATTTGAACAGTGAATATCTCATCTGCCTAAAGTCAGGGCGAAGCCACTAACCAGCTGTAGGGATGGGTATCATTAGGATTTTATCTTTATCCATACAGACCCCTATCAGTCCAGCTCAGACTGTTACTGGTTTAAGAGAGTGAAGTTTATAGCAATTTGCAAAATTTGGAGATTAGTGACAAACTAACCAGTTAGACTACATACAGACAAGCTTTCATTTTAGCTGTTAGTAACAGTTTGCCATGAGCTTAACCAGCGTGCTGTGCTTCCTGTTAAACATGTCATGAGACTGTGGACAACGCTGAAAATATTACTTTACTAACTACTGGCCAAACAGGCGCTTTGACAAAGAAAAGGTAAAGGCCAGCAGCTTTTACTTTTCAATGCACTTGTCGTCAACTTGAGTGGCTTATATTCAGCTGGTTCACCTCGACGCCGGTGGACCTAGTGCACTTTTCCTGTCGCCGTACACTGAGTAACACGAAAAAATCAGCTGACCCCGTGTGAAATTTCCTAACTGATCAAAACCAAACTGTAAAGACAGCATCAATCCACGCTCAGCTTTGGTCAAGGGGAGACATATGGTAAGATTACATGAATTCATGTAATCTTCTTTGAGGCTACAATTTCAGACTTAACTAAGTCATTCACTAGTGTCTTGGCAGCGTTTATGGGTTCTTTAGACAGGTCTCTCACTGGTTTTCTTTCCAGGGTCATTGAAATCTTTGGCTTCCTACCTCTGCCAGGCTTGTTCTGCACAGTGTGGCTCTCCTTGAATTTCTCGGTGACGCTTCTCATTTGAGTTCTTGACGCTTGGAAATGCTGTTATAACTTTGTATATCCTTCTCCTGCTTCCTGAGCATCGACAATTCTTCAAGTCTACAGTGATTTCCTTAGTTTTTGGCATGATGCTTTCTCAAGTGACAGCTCAAATCTTAACTGAAGTTTTTATACCGCGTGTAAAGCAGCTCTTGGCTCTCCTGACTGTAACCTCTCTGTGGCAGCTTCTCACAGACTCAATCAACTCCTCTTCCCCTCCCCCCTCAAACACAAACACAAACACACACCACACACACACACACACACAACACACACACAGAGACCCCCTTCCAAAAACCCATCAAAGAGTAATACAATGGCTCCATCTATAGGATAAAGTAGAGAGTCGCAACAGGAAGTTACCCCAAAATCTGAGGTTTCAAACAGGAAGTTGGGTTTCCTGAACTTTGACGGGCCAGAACCGGCACACGCTTCGACCAAAACTCACAATTTTCGGAGCCAGTCTTCCAAAAATCCTCAAGGAGGGGCTGACAACATTTGAAGTGAATCTGGTCACCCGTCTAGAAACTGGACATCACACTATAAAATATGTCATTTCCTGCTATAAATAGGTGGCGCTACAACAATTGTATGAATATTGACATATGGATGTGTGCAGATAGGTACCATTAACAATCCTGTAAAGTTTGATGCAGTTTGGACAAAGTATGGCCGAAATATAGCAAAATATAAAGCAACTTCCTGTTTTCGTGGCGAGTAATCGAACTTTGAGGGGCCATAACTTCCACGCCCTTCAATGAAAAGTCCGAAACTTTTGCAATTTAACTTCGTCTATGTCTTAAGAACAAATTATCAAATTTTGAAGTCAATCGGATAATGCGTCTAGGACTAGTTCGCGTTCAAGCGACCCCTGGAAATGGCCAAAAACACACAATTTTTTCACCTTCCGGTCAAAATAAAAATACTTTCTGTTGGGTTTAGAATATGGCTCCAAGAGACTTTTTGGTGCGTCATGGGATGTTACATATGTGTGCAGATTTTCAGATTTTTAGGCGCAACGGGCTTGAGGGGCTGTTCCGTTAAAAATGTAGGTGGCGCTACCGAGGCCATTTTGCCACACCCATGCTCAAGACCCCTAAATTCTTAAATTTTTCGCCGTGCCTGACGCGTCTGCAAATTTTCAGGGAGTTTTGACGCATTGTTAAGGCCCTCAAAAAGGCGATCAAAGAGGCGGAAAAAGAAGAAAAAATAATAATAATAATAATAATAATAAACCGAACGAAAACAAAGGTCCTTGCAACTCGTTGCATGGCCCCGTTGGGCCCACGCACTCGTTGCTCGGCCCTAATTAAAGCTGCGAGCAGCGTTGAACGGGGCCCTCGCACCCGGCGCCCGTCGGGGGAGCGGCGACCGCGGGACCCCGGCAACCGCGGGGTCAACGCAGGTCGCAGGGCACACGCTGGCGTAACAGTTCACACTTCCGAGATGTAAAAATTTTAAATAAAAGCTTTTACGCTAATTATTTTCTGTGATAATATTTTTCAGAGCTCATCATCTGTGACAGCTCTTGGCTCTCTTGACTGTAACCTCCCTGTGGCAGCTTCTCACAGACTCAATCAACTCCTCTTCCCCTCCCCCCTCAAACACAAACACAACACACACACACACACACACACACACACACACAGATACCCCCTCCCAAAAGGAGATAAAACTCAGTTTTAACTTGAGTTTAAAAGCTTTGAGCTTTGAGCAAAAGCATTTTTTTAAGTTCTGTTATTGGGTGCATATATAAATCATTTATGCTTAAACAAGGCTTATAATGAAGTTATTTGAACAGTGAATATCTCATCTGCCTAAAGTCAGGGCGAAGCCACTAACCAGCTGTAGGGATGGGTATCATTAGGATTTTATCTTTATCCATACAGACCCCTATCAGTCCAGCTCAGACTGTTACTGGTTTAAGAGAGTGAAGTTTATAGCAATTTGCAAAATTTGGAGATTAGTGACAAACTAACCAGTTAGACTACATACAGACAAGCTTTCATTTTAGCTGTTAGTAACAGTTTGCCATGAGCTTAACCAGCGTGCTGTGCTTCCTGTTAAACATGTTATGAGACTGTGGACAAGGCTGAAAATATTACTTTACTAACTACTTGGCCGAACAGGCGCTTTGACAAAGAAAAGGTAAAGGCCAGCAGCTTTTACTTTTCAATGCACTTGTCGTCAACTTGAGTGGCTTATATTCAGCTGGTTCACCTCGGACGCCCGTGGACCTAGTGCACTTTTCCTGTCGCCGTACACTGAGTAACACGAAAAAATCAGCTGACCCCGTGTGAAATTTCCTAACTGATCAAAACCAAACTGTAAAGACAGCATCAATCCACGCTCAGCTTGGTCAAGGTATGGTGAGTATGGTTTACATGAATTCAAAATAACCTACAATTCCTTAAAATTAATTTGAAGCCAGTTTAATTTTTTGAGCCAGCTTTGACATCTGCAGATATGAGTTTCTGAAGAGGGGCCTGCTGAGGTTAGATGTGCTGAATAATATCCATTTTCATATCAGAAAAAACACTGCATTAAACATTGTCTTAGCTCACTGAGCTGAGGTCAACAGGTAATATAACCAACCTGTGAGGTGGCTCACCCCCGTAAGATAAACACATAAATGATCCCTGATAGAACCGATAATTAAAGGCACATCAGTGACAGGGAATGCTATTAAAACTAAACTATAAACTGGTGACATTAACTGCAAAAGAAGATTTTTATTGATACATTTCAGGTAGAATTTAGTTTTCAATAAGGAAAATGCTGTAAGAAACCTGAATTTGTTGCAACAAATTTAAAATAAAAGCTTTTATGCTAATTATTTTCTGTGATAATATTTTTCAGACTCATCATCTGTGACAGCTCATGGCTCTCTGACTGTAACCTCCCTGTGGCAGCTTCTCACAGACTCAATCAACTCCTCTTCCCCTCCCCCAAAACAACACACACAGACACACACACACAGAGACCCCTTCCAAAAACCCATCAAAGAGTAATACAATGGCTCCATCTGTAGGATAAAGTAGAGAGTCGCAACAGGAAGTTACCCAAAATCTGAGGTTTCAAACAGGAAGTTGGGTTTCCGAACTTTGACGGGCCAGAACCGGCACACGCTTCGACCCAAACTCACAATTTTCGGAGCCAGTCTTCCAAAAATTGTCAAGGAGGGCTGACAACATTTGAAGTGAATCTGGTCACCCGTCTAGAAACTGGACATCACACTATAAAATATGTCATTTCCTGCTATAAATAGGTGGCGCTACAACAATTGTATGAATATTGACATATGGATGTGTGCAGATAGGTACCATTAACAATCCTGTAAAGTTTGATGCAGTTTGGACAAAGTATGGCCGAAATATAGCAAAATAAAGCAACTTCCTGTTTCGTGGCGAGTAATCGAACTTTGAGGGGCCATAACTTCCACGCCCTTCAATGAAAATCAAACTTTTGCAATTTAACTTCGTCTATGTCTTAAGAACAAATTATCAAATTTTGAAGTCAATCGGATAATGCGTCTAGGACTAGTTCGCGTTCAAGCGACCCCTGGAAATGGCCAAAAACACACAATTTTTTCACCTTCCGGTCAAAATAAAAATACTTTCTGTTGGGTTTAGAATATGGCCAAGAGACTTTTTGGTGCGTCATGGGATGTTACATATGTGTGCAGATTTTCAGATTTTTAGGCGCAACGGGCTTGAGGGGCTGTTCCGTTTAAAAATGTAGGTGGCGCTACCGAGGCCATTTTGCCACACCCATGCTCAAGACCCCTAAATTATTAAATTTTTCGCCGTGCCTGACGCGTCTGCAAATTTTGGAGTTTTGACGCATGTTAAGGCCCTCAAAAAGGCGATCAAGAGGCGGAAAAAGAAGAAAAAAAATAATAATAATAATAATTAAAGCTGCGAGCAGCGTTGAACGGGCCCTCGCACCCGCGCCCGTCGGGAGGCGGCGACCGCGGGACCCCGGCAACCGCGGGGTCAACGCAGGTCGCAGGGCACACGCTGGCGTAACAGTTCACACTTCCCAGATGTAAAAATTTTAAATAAAAGCTTTTATGCTAATTATTTTCTGTGATAATATTTTTCAGAGCTCATCATCTGTGACAGCTCTTGGCTCTCCTGACTGTAACCTCTCTGTGGCAGCTTCTCACAGACTCAATCAACTCCTCTTCCCCTCCCCCCCTCAAACACAAAACACAAACACACCCACACAAACACACAGAGAAATACCCCCTCCCAAAAGGAGATAAAACTCAGTTTTAACTTGAGTTTACAAGCTTTGAGCTTTGAGCAAAAGCATTTTTTTAAGTTCTGTTATTGGGTGCATATATAAATCATTTATGCTTAAACAAGGCTTATAATGAAGTTATTTGAACAGTGAATATCTCATCTGCCTAAAGTCAGGGCGAAGCCACTAACCAGCTGTAGGGATGGGTATCATTAGGATTTTATCTTTATCCATACAGACCCTATCAGTCCAGCTCAGACTGTTACTGGTTTAAGAGAGTGAAGTTTATAGCAATTTGCAAATTTGGAGATTAGTGACAAACTAACCAGTTAGACTACATACAGACAAGCTTTCATTTTAGCTGTTAGTAACAGTTTGCCATGAGCTTAACCAGCGTGCTGTGCT
>NW_026116633.1:0-12723 GCF_001640805.2 Lates calcarifer
TTCTCCCAAGCTCTCTAAGAAGAGAGGGGGGATCTCTATTTGAATTCCCTCTCCTGAGGTTTCTTCCATGGGGATAATTTTCCTCATCTTCTTAGGGAGTTTGAACTGGTGGGGAACCCCCAACAAACAAAAGAAAAGCGATAAAATTGCTTTTCTTTTATTTGGGAGGGCGGGTGGGGGGTTCCCCACCAGTTCAAGTTCTCTAAGACGAGGCAAAACTCCCCCATGGGAAGAAACCTCAGGAGAGGCAATTCAACGAGAGATGCCCCCTCCATGGATGGCTTGGTGTTAAGAACCTCAGTCCCCTGCTCTTGTACGTCTTGTCCAAAGCCGCACGCAAACATCCGGACGAACCACTTCCTCTCCTTGGCCTCCTGTTTCTCATTTCTGTTAGCCTGAAATTCAGCTCTTCGTTCCAGGTCCACTCTTAAACCTTGTTTTCCAAGACTACTCTTGATTCTTCTGACTGGACCTGCAGCTTTTTGTCAGTTTCATCGGCAGCTGTTCCTCAGAAATGTTCTGCAGTTTGATGTTGAGAGTGTGAAATCAGACCTCCATGTTGACAATGAAGACTTTCTCGAGGAAAAGAGGAGAAGAGATGGTCTTCCTCAGAATGAATGATTTACAAGAAATCACAGACACTGCAGTCAGCCAGATTATGGAGGAGAAAGACGCCGAGCTGCAGAGACAGGCAGCGTGAGAGTGTGAGATTGAGAGTGAAAGCATGTGTCACACGAAGCGGGAGAGTTGGCAAACCTGGAATCAAATCATAATCTGCCAAAACTTCATAAACCACTCATCCCATCATATGACATTCCAGAGATTCCTCCATTTATTTGAGCTGCACTTTCTGTTACCCTGGCAACCACAGAACATGCTATGGATAGGGTTTTAATTCACACATCAAAGGTGGATGGTTACTACGGTTACGATTTGTGCTACTATAGTGTTCTTTGATGATGTCACAAAAGCTGTGATGTCTGAAAGCAATAGAAGGCTTCAGAAATTTTTACACACTCAAATACCCTTCACTCAGTAACTGAAGTTCAGCATAAAGGACTACATACTCGAGTGTCGTTCACTGAAACACATCAACACAAAGAAAGATGGAATCAGATGACACCAGTCTGCACTTTCTCGTCAAGTCCCACATTTAGGGCTGGGAGATGCGCGTGAAAGAAGATCTAATGTCTGCCAAGGCCAAACTCTTCCATATGTGACAGAGCTCGTACTGTCCAGCACAGAGACTGAACTGACCTGCCTGCAGAGCCTGGATCCAGAAACACCTGCTTCAGAGCCTGAGCTGGACATCCCCGAGGAGGAGAACACAGAGGTTCTTCAGTTTGATGTCGAGGGTCTGACATCAAACCCCCATGTTGATAATGAAGAGCTTCTTGAGAAAAAAGTCTGGCAAGGAGAATCAAGAGTGGTCCTAGAAAACAAGGAGGAAGAGTGGACCTGCAAAGGTGAGGAGCTGAATTTCAGGTAGGGATGCACCGATACCACATTTTTTCAATCCAATTACAAGTACTTACATTTGAGTATGAATAATTATTAATACCATTACACTTCTTACATTTATTTGAAAACATGTTTCATTTTCATCAGATATTGTTTCATTCTCTGGCTGTAAGAAATTGCTGTGACTGACCCTAACCCTCTTTGAACTCAGCATCGTGTTGTTTTTTTTTAGATGTTTTATCAGATTGCTTGTGTTGAAAGTATTCGCTTTCGTCCCTCCCCTTGACAACTTTGCCGAGCATAATTTGCAGTCCGTTTTACTTTTGTCACCATCATCCACTTTGAAATACCTCCACACCGCCGACATTGCTCCTCCTTGGCTCTCAAATTAGCACCTGACAGCCCAACTGAACGTCACGCTGCCTTAAAGTGGTATCGGGTGCTGTGGTATCAGGACACTTTATGAATACGAGTACAAGTACAGGAACAGGGTATCGGACAGATACCCCATGCTGGTATGGGTATCGGTGCATCCCTAATTTCAGGCGAAGAGAAAATGACAAACAGGAGGCCCTCAGTTTGATGATTTACAAGAAATCACAAACACTGCAGTCAGCCAGATTATGGAGGAGAAAGATGCCGAGCTGCAGAGACCGAGAGCAGAGATCTCTGTGCTCCAGGCTGCTCTGAGGGAAACGGAAGAAGAGCTGCAGATCTAGCAACGAGAATCAAGAGCAGTCCTGGAAAACAAGGAGGAAGAATGGACCTGGAAGCTTGAAGAGCTGAATTTCAGGCAGAAATGAGAAAACAGAAGGCCAAGGAGGAGGAAGTGGTTCGTCCGGATGTTTGCGTTCGGCTCTGGACAAGACGTATAAGAGCAGGGGGACTGAGGTTCTTAACACCAAGCCGTCCGTGGAGGAGAAAATGGAGAAAATGGTCTTCTTCCGAATGAATGATTTACAAGAAATCACAGACACTGCAGTCAGCCAGACTATGGAGGAGAAAGATGCCGAGCTGGCAGAGACAGGCAGCGTGAGAGTGTGAGATTGAGAGTGAAAGCATGTGTCACACGCCAGAAGCGGGAGAGTTGGCAAACCTGGAATCACATCATAATCTGCCAAAACTTCATAAACCACTCATCCCATCATATGACATTCCAGAGATTCCTCCATTTATTTGAGCTTCACTTTCTGTTACCCTGGCAACCACAGAACATGCTATGGATAGGGTTTTAAATTCACACATCAAAGGTGGATGGTTACTACGGTTACGATTTGTGCTACTATAGTGTTCTTTGATGATGTCACAAAAGCTGTGATGTCTGAAAGCAATAGAAGGCTTCAGAAATTTTTTACACACTCAAAATATTCTACCCTTCACTCAGTAACTGAAGTTAAGCATAAAGGACTACATACTCGAGTGTCGTTCACTGAAACACATCAACACAAAGAAAGATGGAATCAGATGACACCAGTCTGCACTTTCTCGTCAAGTCCCACATTTAGGGCTGGGAGATACGAAAGAAAGAAGATCTAATGTCTGCCAAGGCCAAACTCTTCCATATGTGACAGAGCTCGTACTGTCCAGCACAGAGACTGAACTGACCTGCCTGCAGAGCCTGGATCCAGAAACACCTGCTTCAGAGCCTGAGCTGGACATCCCCGAGGAGGAGAACACAGAGGTTCTTCAGTTTGATGTCGAGGGTCTGACATCAAACCCCCATGTTGATAATGAAGAGCTTCTTGAGAAAAAAGTCTGGCAAGGAGAATCAAGAGTGGTCCTAGAAAACAAGGAGGAAGAGTGGACCTGCAAAGGTGAGGAGCTGAATTTCAGGTAGGGATGCACCGATACCACATTTTTTCAATCCAATTACAAGTACTTACATTTGAATATGAATAATTATTAATACCATTACACTTCTTACATTTACTTGAAAACATGTTTCATTTTCATCAGCTATTGTTTTATTCTCTGGCTGTAAGAAATTGCTGTGACTGACCCTAACCCTCTTTGAACTCAGCATCGTGTTGTTTTTTTTAGATGTTTTATCAGATTGCTTGTGTTGAAAGTATTCGCTTTCGTCCCTCCCCTTGACAACTTTGCAGAGCATAATTTGCAGTCCGTTTTACTTTTGTCACCATCATCCACTTTGAAATACCTCCACACCGCCGACATTGCTCCTCCTTGCTCTCAATTAACACCTGACAGCCCAACTGAACGTCACGCTGCCTTAAAGTGGTATCGGGTGCTGTGGTATCAGGACACTTTTATGAATACGAGTACGAGTACAGGAACAGGGTATCGGACAGATACCCCATGCTGGTATGGGTATCGGTGCATCCCTAATTTCAGGCGAAGAGAAATGACAAACAGGAGGCCCTCAGTTTGATGATTTACAAGAAATCACAACACTGCAGTCAGCCAGATTATGGAGGAGAAAGATGCCGAGCTGCAGAGACCGAGAGCAGAGATCTCTGTGCTCCAGGCTGCTCTGAGGGAAACGGAAGAAGAGCTGCAGATCTAGCAACGAGAATCAAGAGCAGTCCTGGAAAACAAGGAGGAAGAATGGACCTGGAAGCTTGAAGAGCTGAATTTCAGGCAGAAATGAGAAAACAGAAGGCCAAGGAGGAGGAAGTGGTTCGTCCGGATGTTTGCGTTCGGCTCTGGACAAGACGTATAAGAGCAGGGGGACTGAGGTTCTTAACACCAAGCCGTCCGTGGAGGAGAAAATGGAGAAAATGGTCTTCTTCCGAATGAATGATTGACAAGAAATCACAGACACTGCAGTCAGCCAGATTATGGAGGAGAAAAGATGCCGAGCTGCAGAGACAGAGAGCAGAGATCTCTGTGCTCCAGGCTGCTCTGAGGGAACCGAAGAAGAGCTGCAGATCTAGCAACAAGAATCAAGAGCAGTCCTGGAAAACAAGGAGGAAGAATGGACCTGGAAGCTTGAAGAGCTGAATTTCAGGCTAACAGAAATGAGAAACAGAAGGCCAAGGAAGTGGTTCGTCTGGATGTTTGCGTGCCGTTCTGGACGAGCTGTACAAGAGCAGAGGGACTGAGGTTCTCCCAAGCTCTCTAAGAAGAGAGGGGGGATCTCTTTGAATTCCCTCTCCTGAGGTTTCTTCCCATGGGGATAATTTTCCTCATCTTCTTAGGGAGTTTGAACTGGTGGGGAACCCCAACAAACAAAAAAAGCGATAAAATTGCTTTTCTTTTATTTGGGAGGGCGGGTGGGGGGGTTCCCCACCAGTTCAAGTTCTAAGACGAGGCAAAACTCCCCCATGGGAAGAAACCTCAGGAGAGGCAATTCAAAGAGAGATGCCCCCTCCATGGATGGCTTGGTGTTAAGAACCTCAGTCCCCCTGCTCTTGTACGTCTTGTCCAAAGCCACGCAAACATCCGGACGAACCACTTCCTCCTCCTTGGCCTCCTGTTTCTCATTTCTGTTAGCCTGAAATTCAGCTCTTCGTTTCCAGGTCCACTCTTAAACCTTGTTTTCCAAGACTACTCTTGATTCTTCTGACTGGACCTGCAGCTTTTTGTCAGTTTCATCGGCAGCTGTTCCTCAGAAATGTTCTGCAGTTTGATGTTGAGAGTGTGAAATCAGACCCCCATGTTGACAATGAAGACTTTCTCGAGGAAAAAGAGGAGAAGAGGATGGTCTTCCTCAGAATGAATGATTTACAAGAAATCACAGACACTGCAGTCAGCCAGATTATGGAGGAGAAAGACGCCGAGCTGCAGAGACAGGCAGCGTGAGAGTGTGAGATTGAGAGTGAAAGCATGTGTCACACGCCAGAAGCGGGAGAGTTGGCAAACCTGGAATCACATCATAATCTGCCAAAACTTCATAAACCACTCATCCCATCATATGACATTCCAGAGATTCCTCCATTTATTTGAGCTGCACTTTCTGTTACCCTGGCAACCACAGAACATGCTATGGATAGGGTTTTAAATTCACACATCAAAGGTGGATGGTTACTACGGTTACGATTTGTGCTACTATAGTGTTCTTTGATGATGTCACAAAAGCTGTGATGTCTGAAAGCAATAGAAGGCTTCAGAAATTTTTTTACACACTCAAAATATTCTACCCTTCACTCAGTAACTGAAGTTCAGCATAAAGGACTACATACTCGAGTGTCGTTCACTGAACACATCAACACAAAGAAAGATGGAATCAGATGACACCAGTCTGCACTTTCTCGTCAAGTCCCACATTTAGGGCTGGGAGATGCGCGTGAAAGAAGATCTAATGTCTGCCAAGGCCAAACTCTTCCATATGTGACAGAGCTCGTACTGTCCAGCACAGAGACTGAACTGACCTGCCTGCAGAGCCTGGATCCAGAAACACCTGCTTCAGAGCCTGAGCTGGACATCCCCGAGGAGGAGAACACAGAGGTTCTTCAGTTTGATGTCGAGGGTCTGACATCAAACCCCCATGTTGATAATGAAGAGCTTCTTGAGAAAAAAGTCTGGCAAGGAGAATCAAGAGTGGTCCTAGAAAACAAGGAGGAAGAGTGGACCTGGAAAGGTGAGGAGCTGAATTTCAGGTAGGGATGCACCGATACCACATTTTTTCAATCCAATTACAAGTACTTACATTTGAGTATGAATAATTATTAATACCATTACACTTCTTACATTTACTTGAAAACATGTTTCATTTTCATCAGATATGTTTCATTCTCTGGCTGTAAGAAATTGCTGTGACTGACCCTAACCCTCTTTGAACTCAGCATCGTGTTGTTTTTTTTAGATGTTTTATCAGATTGCTTGTGTTGAAAGTATTCGCTTTCGTCCCTCCCCTTGACAACTTTGCAGAGCATAATTTGCAGTCCGTTTTACTTTTGTCACCATCCACTTTGAAATACCTCCACACCGCCGACATTGCTCCTCCTTGCTCTCAATTAGCACCTGACAGCCCAACTGAACGTCACGCTGCCTTAAAGTGGTATCGGGTGCTGTGGTATCAGGACACTTTTATGAATACGAGTACGAGTACAGGAACAGGGTATCGGACAGATACCCCATGCTGGTATGGGTATCGGTGCATCCCTAATTTCAGGCGAAGAGAAATGACAAACAGGAGGCCCTCAGTTTGATGATTTACAAGAAATCACAAACACTGCAGTCAGCCAGATTATGGAGGAGAAAGATGCCGAGCTGCAGAGACCGAGAGCAGAGATCTCTGTGCTCCAGGCTGCTCTGAGGGAAACGGAAGAAGAGCTGCAGATCTAGCAACGAGAATCAAGAGCAGTCCTGGAAAACAAGGAGGAAGAATGGACCTGGAAGCTTGAAGAGCTGAATTTCAGGCAGAAATGAGAAAACAGAAGGCCAAGGAGGAGGAAGTGGTTCGTCCGGATGTTTGCGTTCGGCTCTGGACAAGACGTATAAGAGCAGGGGGACTGAGGTTCTTAACACCAAGCCGTCCGTGGAGGAGAAAATGGAGAAAATGGTCTTCTTCCGAATGAATGATTTACAAGAAATCACAGACACTGCAGTCAGCCAGATTATGGAGGAGAAAGACGCGAGCTGCAGAGACAGGCAGCGTGAGAGTGTGAGATTGAGAGTGAAAGCATGTGTCACACGCCAGAAGCGGGAGAGTTGGCAAACCTGGAATCACATCATAATCTGCCAAAACTTCATAAACCACTCATCCCATCATATGACATTCCAGAGATTCCTCCATTTATTTGAGCTGCACTTTCTGTTACCCTGGCAACCACAGAACATGCTATGGATAGGTTTTAAATTCACACATCAAAGGTGGATGGTTACTACGGTTACGATTTGTGCTACTATAGTGTTCTTTGATGATGTCACAAAAGCTGTGATGTCTGAAAGCAATAGAAGGCTTCAGAAATTTTTTACACACTCAAAATATTCTACCCTTCACTCAGTAACTGAAGTTCAGCATAAAGGACTACATACTCGAGTGTCGTTCACTGAAACATCAACACAAAGAAAGATGGAATCAGATGACACCAGTCTGCACTTTCTCGTCAAGTCCCACATTTAGGGCTGGGAGATGCGCGTGAAAGAAGATAATGTCTGCCAAGGCCAAACTCTTCCATATGTGACAGAGCTCGTACTGTCCAGCACAGAGACTGAACTGACCTGCCTGCAGAGCCTGGATCCAGAAACACCTGCTTCAGAGCCTGAGCTGGACATCCCCGAGGAGGAGAACACAGAGGTTCTTCAGTTTGATGTCGAGGGTCTGACATCAAACCCCCATGTTGATAATGAAGAGCTTCTTGAGAAAAAAGTCTGGCAAGGAGAATCAAGTGGTCCTAGAAAACAAGGAGGAAGAGTGGACCTGCAAAGGTGAGGAGCTGAATTTCAGGTAGGGATGCACCGATACCACATTTTTTCAATCCAATTACAAGTACTTACATTTGAATATGAATAATTATTAATACCATTACACTTCTTACATTTACTTGAAAACATGTTTCATTTTCATCATATTGTTTCATTCTCTGGCTGTAAGAAATTGCTGTGACTGACCCTAACCCTCTTTGAACTCAGCATCGTGTTGTTTTTTTTAGATGTTTTATCAGATTGCTTGTGTTGAAAGTATTCGCTTTCGTCCCTCCCCTTGACAACTTTGCAGAGCATAATTTGCAGTCCGTTTTACTTTTGTCACCATCATCCACTTTGAAATACCTCCACACCGCCGACATTGCTCCTCCTTGCTCTCAATTAGCACCTGACAGCCCAACTGAACGTCACGCTGCCTTAAAGTGGTATCGGGTGCTGTGGTATCAGGACACTTTTATGAATACGAGTACGAGTACAGGAACAGGGTATCGGACAGATACCCCATGCTGGTATGGGTATCGGTGCATCCCTAATTTCAGGCGAAGAGAAATGACAACAGGAGGCCCTCAGTTTGATGATTTACAAGAAATCACAAACACTGCAGTCAGCCAGATTATGGAGGAGAAAGATGCCGAGCTGCAGAGACCGAGAGCAGAGATCTCTGTGCTCCAGGCTGCTCTGAGGAAACGAAGAAGAGCTGCAGATCTAGCAACGAGAATCAAGAGCAGTCCTGGAAAACAAGGAGGAAGAATGGACCTGGAAGCTTGAAGAGCTGAATTTCAGGCAGAAATGAGAAAACAGAAGGCCAAGGAGGAGGAAGTGGTTCGTCCGGATGTTTGCGTTCGGCTCTGGACAAGACGTATAAGAGCAGGGGGACTGAGGTTCTTAACACCAAGCCGTCCGTGGAGGAGAAAATGGAGAAAATGGTCTTCTTCCGAATGAATGATTTACAAGAAATCACAGACACTGCAGTCAGCCAGATTATGGAGGAGAAAGATGCCGAGCTGCAGAGACAGAGAGCAGAGATCTCTGTGCTCCAGGCTGCTCTGAGGGAAACCGAAGAAGAGCTGCAGATCTAGCAACAAGAATCAAGAGCAGTCCTGGAAAACAAGGAGGAAGAATGGACCTGGAAGCTTGAAGAGCTGAATTTCAGGCTAACAGAAATGAGAAACAGAAGGCCAAGGAAGTGGTTCGTCTGGATGTTTGCGTGCCGTTCTGGACGAGCTGTACAAGAGCAGAGGGACTGAGGTTCTCCAAGCTCTCTAAGATCTCTATTTGAATTCCCTCTCCTGAGGTTTCTTCCCATGCCTCATCTTCTTAGGGAGTTTGAACTGGTGGGGAACCCCAACAAACAAAAGAAAAGCGATAAATTGCTTTTCTTTTATTTGGGAGACCAGTTCAAGTTCTCTAAGACGAGGCAAAACTCCCCATGGGAAGAAACCTCAGGAGAGGCAATTCAACGAGAGATGCCCCTCCATGGATGGCTTGGTGTTAAGAACCTCAGTCCCACGTCTTGTCCATCCGGACGAACCACTTCCTCATTTCTGTTAGCCTGAAATTCAGCTCTTCGTTTCCAGGTCCACTCTTAAACCTTGTTTTCCAAGACTACTCTTGATTCTTCTGACTGTGCAGCTTTTTGTCAGTTTCATCGGCAGCTGTTCCTCAGAAATGTTCTGCAGTTTCAGACCCCATGTTGACAATGAAGACTTAAAAAGAGGAGAAGAGGATGGTCTTCCTCAGAATGAATGATTTACAAGAAATCACAGACACTGCAGTCAGCCAGATTATGGAGGAGAATGCAGAGACAGGCAGCGTGAGAGTGTGAGATTGAGAGTGAAAGCATGTGTCACACGCCAGAAGCGGGAGAGTTGGCAAACCTGGAATCACATCATAATCTGCCAAAACTTCATAAACCACTCATCCCATCATATGACATTCCAGAGATTCCTCCATTTATTTGAGCTGCACTTTCTGTTACCCTGGCAACCACAGAACATGCTATGGATAGGGTTTTAAATTCACACATCAAAGGTGGATGGTTACTACGGTTACGATTTGTGCTACTATAGTGTTCTTTGATGATGTCACAAAAGCTGTGATGTCTGAAAGCAATAGAAGGCTTCAGAAATTTTTACACACTCAAAATATTCTACCCTTCACTCAGTAACTGAAGTTCAGCATAAAGGACTACATACTCGAGTGTCGTTCACTGAAACACATCAACACAAAGAAAGATGGAATCAGATGACACCAGTCTGCACTTTCTCGTCAAGTCCCACATTTAGGGCTGGGAGATGCGCGTGAAAGAAGATCTAATGTCTGCCAAGGCCAAACTCTTCCATATGTGACAGAGCTCGTACTGTCCAGCACAGAGACTGAACTGACCTGCCTGCAGAGCCTGGATCCAGAAACACCTGCTTCAGAGCCTGAGCTGGACATCCCCGAGGAGGAGAACACAGAGGTTCTTCAGTTTGATGTCGAGGGTCTGACATCAAACCCCCATGTTGATAATGAAGAGCTTCTTGAGAAAAAAGTCTGGCAAGGAGAATCAAGAGTGGTCCTAGAAAACAAGGAGGAAGAGTGGACCTGGAAAGGTGAGGAGCTGAATTTCAGGTAGGGATGCACCGATACCACATTTTTTCAATCCAATTACAAGTACTTACATTTGAGTATGAATAATTATTAATACCATTACACTTCTTACATTTATTTGAAAACATGTTTCATTTTCATCAGATATTGTTTCATTCTCTGGCTGTAAGAAATTGCTGTGACTGACCCTAACCCTCTTTGAACTCAGCATCGTGTTGTTTTTTTTAGATGTTTTATCAGATTGCTTGTGTTGAAAGTATTCGCTTTCGTCCCTCCCCTTGACAACTTTGCAGAGCATAATTTGCAGTCCGTTTTACTTTTGTCACCATCATCCACTTTGAAATACCTCCACACCGCCGACATTGCTCCTCCTTGCTCTCAATTAGCACCTGACAGCCCAACTGAACGTCACGCTGCCTTAAAGTGGTATCGGGTGCTGTGGTATCAGGACACTTTTATGAATACGAGTACGAGTACAGGAACAGGGTATCGGACAGATACCCCATGCTGGTATGGGTATCGGTGCATCCCTAATTTCAGGCGAAGAGAAATGACAAACAGGAGGCCCTCAGTTTGATGATTTACAAGAAATCACAAACACTGCAGTCAGCCAGATTATGGAGGAGAAAGATGCCGAGCTGCAGAGACCGAGAGCAGAGATCTCTGTGCTCCAGGCTGCTCTGAGGGAAACGGAAGAAGAGCTGCAGATCTAGCAACGAGAATCAAGAGCAGTCCTGGAAAACAAGGAGGAAGAATGGACCTGGAAGCTTGAAGAGCTGAATTTCAGGCAGAAATGAGAAAACAGAAGGCCAAGGAGGAGGAAGTGGTTCGTCCGGATGTTTGCGTTCGGCTCTGGACAAGACGTATAAGAGCAGGGGGACTGAGGTTCTTAACACCAAGCCGTCCGTGGAGGAGAAAATGGAGAAAATGGTCTTCTTCCGAATGAATGATTTACAAGAAATCACAGACACTGCAGTCAGCCAGATTATGGGAGAAAGACGCCGAGCTGCAGAGACAGGCAGCGTGAGAGTGTGAGATTGAGAGTGAAAGCATGTGTCACACGCCAGAAGCGGGAGTGGCAAACCTGGAATCACATCATAATCTGCCAAAACTTCATAAACCACTCATCCCATCATATGACATTCCAGAGATTCCTCCATTTATTTGAGCTGCACTTTCTGTTACCCTGGCAACCAAGAACATGCTATGGATAGGGTTTTAAATTCACACATCAAAGGTGGATGGTTACTACGGTTACGATTTGTGCTACTTAGTGTTCTTTGATGATGTCACAAAAGCTGTGATGTCTGAAAGCAATAGAAGGCTTCAGAATTTTTTTACACACTCTCAAAATATTCTACCCTTCACTCAGTAACTGAAGTTCAGCATAAAGGACTACATACTCGAGTGTCGTTCACTGAAACACATCAACACAAAGAAAGATGGAATCAGATGACACCAGTCTGCACTTTCTCGTCAAGTCCCACATTTAGGGCTGGGAGATGCGCGTGAAAGAAGATCTAATGTCTGCCAAGGCCAAACTCTTCCATATGTGACAGAGCTCGTACTGTCCAGCACAGAGACTGAACTGACCTGCCTGCAGAGCCTGGATCCAGAAACACCTGCTTCAGAGCCTGAGCTGGACATCCCCGAGGAGGAGAACACAGAGGTTCTTCAGTTTGATGTCGAGGGTCTGACATCAAACCCCCATGTTGATAATGAAGAGCTTCTTGAGAAAAAAGTCTGGCAAGGAGAATCAAGAGTGGTCCTAGAAAACAAGGAGGAAGAGTGGACCTGCAAAAGGTGAGGAGCTGAATTTCAGGTAGGGATGCACCGATACCACATTTTTTCAATCCAATTACAAGTACAAGTACTTACATTTGAGTATGAATAATTATTAATACCATTACACTTCTTACATTTACTTGAAAACATGTTTCATTTTCATCAGATATTGTTTCATTCTCTGGCTGTAAGAAATTGCTGTGACTGACCCTAACCCTCTTTGAACTCAGCATCGTGTTGTTTTTTTTAGATGTTTTATCAGATTGCTTGTGTTGAAAGTATTCGCTTTCGTCCCTCCCCTTGACAACTTTGCAGAGCATAATTTGCAGTCCGTTTTACTTTTGTCACCATCATCCACTTTGAAATACCTCCACACCGCCGACATTGCTCCTCCTTGCTCTCAATTAGCACCTGACAGCCCAACTGAACGTCACGCTGCCTTAAAGTGGTATCGGGTGCTGTGTGGTATCAGGACACTTTTATGAATACGAGTACGAGTACAGGAACAGGGTATCGGACAGATACCCCATGCTGGTATGGGTATCGGTGCATCCC
>NW_026116634.1:0-21583 GCF_001640805.2 Lates calcarifer
AATCCCAGAAAAAACTCACAGGTGTAGTCAGAAGATAATGTGGTGCTCCGATTTCTTTATTTGCCGGCCTCCCAAAGTGCAAACAGTGATGACTTTTTACAGTGCGAAAAAAATTGGTGGAAACCAAACAACCAAACAATGCAACAAAAAAAAACCATCAAGGAAAAATTCAAGCTTAATAGAGTTCTTCAGTAACTCAGTAAACATGTGCTAGTAGTCGTTACCTCCTCTGCAACCAAACCAGGACTGCCTTCCCTGGGCCACAGCAGCCCTTATAAACCCAAAGCTCCTCCCTCCAGGCTCAAGAATTAATAGGAAAACACATTTTCTCTCTAACAACGCCTCTAAAGGCTCCACAACACAAATATAAATTAAACAAAAATTAACTGTAATAACTTTTTATAAGCAGTTATTTGCATCCACCATGTATTGACTGGAGAATTACAGATAAAATAAACAAAGACCAAAAAATATATATATCAAATTGGTCACATGACCCCGAAACCCTGCAGAACATGGCATATAATAGCGGCAAATGCTATGCCCCCGTTTTTGCGCATCATGCTCCGCAACCCGAACAACTGATATGCCGCCGATGAGTAATATGTTTAAATGTATGTTTAAAGAGACATAGAACAACCAGGTGTGCACCCCTGGTCACTCTACTTCAACAGGAATGGGAACATGACTGAATGATTGGAAAGTTTGTTAACTGGGGAAAACGGGATGGATCGGAAGTTTTATGTGTGTGCGTGTATGTGTGTGTGTGTATGCCAGTACATGTGTGTGCGCTCCCCGCTGTCAGTGACGGAGCCGCTCCGTCACAGTTTCATTGCACAGGTAACAAAATTGAGGTGCATTCACTGTACTTCTGTAAAGAAGTACGGGATTGTATTTTGCAATGATCATATTCTTTGAAAGCTACATTAAACGAAGTGGTGGGCCGGATTTAGTCTGCAGGCCTTGAGTTTGACACCCCTGCCCTAGAGTATTTTTTGGAATTTCCAGGGTAGAGGCACTTCAGAAAAAGCTCTGGGGTTTAGTTACTCTCTAAAGATAATTCTGCAGATTTTCAACATTACCTCTACCTATCGGCGTTAGGGATATAGTGTGAAAAATGCCTTCAGTCAATGCCAATGTTCTGTGTGTCTTTGGGTCAGCTGTTGTTGTGTTCCTTCTCGTGGTTCCCTAGTGGCAGGAAGAACAACTGATTTTTCAACTTTACCCCAGAGACACAGAGAACATCAGCAACTACTGTAGGCATATTTCTAATAAATAGAGATAAGGCTGAAAATTATCAAAATTTACATTTAGACCACTGAGCAAATACTAGCAGTATTTCACTGTTAATAACTGTTCACAGTTAATAAAGTTTGTTGAATTAAAGGTTTGCCTAACAGCCATGCTTTTAATAATACAGATCTACAAAGACTGCATTTATCTAATTGTATGGCAGAAATGAGTCGTTCTGGTTGCTGCCGATCAAAGCCTTGCCAGTTTTTAACTCCGTTTGATCCAGTTTCAGACAGTATCAGTATATGGACAAATGAAATCATGTCACCTTAATATGTGATTCCTATGTTTTTGACTATAGAAATTTGTATGAAGTGGTATAAATTCATTCATTAAAATTATGTATTTTTTATACTGCTATGGTAACTTTCATTGGATGACATAAAAGAATCTTATAGAAATAATATAAAGAAAGTATAATTTACCATGACATTATATACACTTCACATATAAAAAAAACTGGATTGATGTATGTTTTTTTAGTCTTGATATAGAACATTCTTATACAAAGCATAGTCTCCATTTAGATTAGATACACTTTACACATAAAAAAAAGCACTTTGTCATGCACTTTCCTTATATAGCACATACATTATATTTACTTGATTCAACATAATTCTTTTTATTGCCTTGTATGCACTTGTTCTGGCAGGGAGCCCTGATGGTGTGTCACGCCCCTGCAACAACGCACACAGACACACACAGCCCAAGAGGAGGGAACACAAGGAGGAGGTACAACAAAATGTATCTTTGCTGAGCATGCAACATAAGTTGAATGAATGAATGTTATTCACTCTGTTATCATATAATGACTAACTTCATGACAAGTGAAAACAAGTTTATAGCTCCTCCAGTTGTCTTTACTGCAGAAATGGACCTGGGAGAAATAGGTCAAAGAAAAGAATCTGGCTGCTTCAAGAGTCTGACAGGAGTAAGTATGAGTCTGTGACAACACACGGTAATGTGGCTTTTCTGTATTACTGTATTTCATGTTTTCATGTTTCACAGACAGTAAATGCTTCAATGCTGTGGACTTTCTTCTCCTTAGATTTACTGTTTTCTCAGGGAAACTGTTCCAATACAAGTGTAAAAGTGTTTTATATCCTCAAAGTCTTTTACTCAAAAAACAGCAGTTAGATAACATAGGGACTGTACTATAACCAACATCATAGTGTCAGAGTTTAGCTGATAACAGCGCAGGCAGAGAGGACCCAAATGCAGACTCAAAGACACAACTTGTACACTTCAGTGATCGATTCAAACAAAGGAATACAAAGGCAGACTGGGGTCAAGACTGGAGAGGAGACAGGCAGGAATCCAGTAACAAAGGCAAAAAGTCAAAACACAAGTAAGAGGAGCTCAGGGAAAACACCAGGAAACACACACAGAAACAAAGTAGATGATCTGAAAAAAAAGAAGGTTAAAATGGAAGGTCTACATACAGATATTAATGAAAAGCTTTGAAAAAAATGAAGTTTGTGATCAGCTAGATTCAGCATGAATTTTTTTGTGTGTCCCAGCATGCACTTATGGCAGAACCATCCACAGTGAGTTATCATGTGATGATCAGTCTGTACTTTGTCATGAGTTTGATTAGAATGATCACGATATTAACCTTTTCCTTTCAGAAATATCAGACAGAATCCATTATTTCAAAAATAATGTTTTGTCCCTTTTATTTACAATATACCTTAATGTATTTTTAAATACACCCAACAAATCTCTTTCTCAGGTACTACATTGGTGGGTGATATCTCTGGCCCTGTGTCAGTGACACAACACTTCCCCATTGTAAATGGTATTCCAACCAGAGACTCAAACACATTAGCAAGAACTTAAAGAAGTGATACCAAAGGCTTTCCATAAATTCTGGGATACACTGAAACATGAGTAACCATGTGCCTTCACCACAACTTCCACACCAAAAACAAAACAATACTATGACCATTCATTCCCTCTTGATTTCATTTAATTGGTTAATTTAGTTGTATATGTGTAGTATCTTTGGTTTCCAAACATAGTCACTTGAGTTATATTTGGAAATGACTAACTTATTTCATAATAACAGACTTTGCTCCAGATTCTTCAGTTCCACTGTATTTAGTTCACTTACAGAGCATGACTGTAATTTTGATAGATTTCTAAAATGCTACATGCCACATAGAGAATCAGCACATTGCATTCCTTATGCAAATCAGAAGGTCTCATTATTTTTGATGTGTCCATGGCTGTGGAGAATTTCTGGCTAGTTTGAGCATGTGTTTATGGTCTGCAGGGGCCTGTGCACATAAAGGTTTGATGTTTGTCCACTGACCACTAAAAAGCTAAATTGAAATTTACAGCCTTGCTTATGCTTTGCTTATGCTGTGGCTTTTCATGACACCCCATTAATTAATCCCTATAACTGAGGGGTGCACTGAATAAAATCTATAGTTTACCATTGCTGCAGCTTGGTCATAAGATAATGGAATGGCCAGTCAAATAAAAAGGGTCAACCCCAAGTAGGGGCTTGTCTGATCGTATTTACGAAAAAGCAGCAGTGGTTTTCCTTTGTGGTTTCAGGCCACCACAGAAGGCTTTTTAAAATGCTAATAAAGAATTTCTGTCTTGTGGCTTTGCACTGTAATTGTATAATTGTAGTCAGACTAAGGGATGTCCCTTTGACTGTCAGCCACATCTTTAGGATACCCTGCGCCTGCAGAGGTTTATGATGACGGCCTGATGGGCCAGAATCACTACGTAATGACTGCTATGTGCTGTAGGTCCTTGTAATTACAACGTGGCTCAGCTGGCTTTGTGATTCTCCAAGCTGAAAAACAGACTTAGAAAATGATCCTCAAAATGAAAGGTACATTTATTGCAATCATGTGATTCTTTCAAATTAAAAGTGACTCACCCTGCTGTTATAACAGCTGTGATAGAGATTGGAGTTGTAAAGTGACTCAGGAATGAGATTACCATTATCAATGCATTTCATCAGTACAGTGATATGCTTCAGTCTCACTGCATTCATTTGATCTTCACTGCCTTACTTCAATTTTGCTAATAATGTACAATGGCATCATTGGTCTCTGAAGTAAACATTACAACTATAGTACACTGTATACAGATGATACAGAGGTGTCCTACTCCTGATACATTCATACTTTTTGCTTACTTCAGTGGGCCATTATTGGAGCATCTCAGCACTGAAAAGATGCATTTTTACTTTTTTTCTCACTGGCCTTTTATATACTTGTTATTTTCTGGATTTTTTTTATTTCTCTATTCACTCTTTGACCATGATGAGACTGTGTTAGTGCTGTTTGTTTATTTTGTGCGATAATGTGGTTCACTGGATGGATGGACAGTGAGTGATGTATGTATGCACAATGTCTAAATTTATTGTTGACTGATCTAATAATAACAAATATGAAGAGTTTAACAAGATGATGGGAGAATCTACACCCATGTTAGCTGCTCTGTGAGGCTGTACTTAGGCACAGTGGTTCTTTGAGGTAGATGCTAACATCATCATGCCAGAATACTCACAATAATAATGTCAACCTATGAATGTTTAGCTGGTAATATTTACCACAGTTGCCTTCTTAATTAAGCATGTTAGTCTGTTAATGTTTGCTAGTATCTCCCCATATAATCAGGTATAATAATTAAATAATACTGACTAAATCATCTATCCATCCATTTTCTTCTGCTTATCTGGGGTCTGGTCATGGTGGCAGCAGCTGAGCCGAGTATTCCAGACTTCCCTCTCCCCAGCAACGTCTTCCAGTTTCTCTTTGGCGATTCTGAGGTATCCCCTAAGCAAATGGGTTTTGTAAACCCTCCAGTGAATTCTGGGCCTTGCCAGAGGTCTCTGCCCAGTTTAATGTGCTTGGAAAACTTCCAATGGAAAGCATCTAAGAGGAGTCCTAATCAGATGTCTGAGCCACCTCAACTGGTTCCTTCTGAAACAAAGGAGCAGCAGCTCTACTCTGAGCACCCTCTTGATGTCCAAGATTCTTATTCTGTCTCTTTTATCATCACTTAAGCTCCTTTGCTTAGGGCAGCAACTCATCACCATGTTCATCCCTTTATGGCCACAGTTTACCATGTTCCAGCCGGATAATGCTCCATGTCACAAAGCTAAAGTCTCAAACTGGTTTCATGAACGTGTGTTCAGTGAACTTCAGTGGCCTCTCCAGTCATCAGATCTGAATCCAGTAGAACATCTTTGGGATGTGGTAGAGCAGGAGATTGGAAGTATCACTGTGCAGCTGACAAATCTGCAGAAATTATGTGATGCAGTCATGTCAACATGGAGAAGAGTTACATATTCACCAGTATTTTAACATCAATATATTGCTCCAAAAATGGGACATTTTATACATTACATATAAGGAAGGACAAGTTAGAACCAGCTATCCTGAGGTGTTGCTGTAGAAAGTGGGGAATTTTTAAAGGCACATGTGGAGCAAAGATCTCTTTATAAAAAGACAAACAACTTAAGGCAGGCAGAAGGAGAAATATATGGACACTGGCTTATCACTGGTGCTTCATTTGCAGAGACAAGCTGAAAGTGGAGTGCCCAGTGTATCATCCATCTTCTGCTTAAGTGTGCCATTGAATTACACTGCTTATTTGCCTAGCTGCATATGATTTATCACTGATTTCCACAGTATAATTTTACCATTGTTTTAGGTCCAAGGCTCTTGCTTGGGTTGATGGGTTTTAATCCATCACAAGTCATTACCAAGTCAATTTGCCACTATTAGGCTTCCACTTTGATATGTATCGAATTTTTGCTTAGACCATCTCCATTCAGAACAGAGTTCCATAAATCATCATGGGACTTGTATGTCAGTCAACCACAGTATTTTAGTATCTTGACAAACATCTTTCCAAACCCTTACTAACCTTACTATAGTTGTTCTGGTTGCCTAACCAGAACTGAAAGTCACTGCTTTTGGACCAAGAAATAGGTTGATGGCATATCACTTATAGTCTTTACTTTACTCTATGGTACTGTGTTGCGGTACTAGCCTGTTTTAGCTTTTTTTTTAAAAATAAAATGAGACACCAATTGGTTAATGCTATCTCAGGCAAGGGGAACTTCAATACTAACCAATAAAAATGAGAAAAAGTGGTTAGTTTTTTTAAGCACATGTCACACAGCACCATATTTACTCTGGGGAAAAGTGCATTTTTCAGTCATTTTCATCCATATAATCACCTTCAAAAATATGAGTCAACTTTACTGGTTAGTAAAGAAGTATTTTTAAAAAGTTTAAATAACATATCATAAAATATATAATAGGAAATTACAAAAAACTGCGGCAACATTGTACCGTAATGGAATCACATAAGGCCATACCAGGCATAGGTTAGAATACAGACAGGGTGCAAAATTAGATATTTTATTTGTAAGGAAAATAGTTATCTGACAATTATCTAAATATATTTGCCATGAAATGAAAGATTTTGTAATGTATTTAAAAGAATATTTAATACACACACTATATGTTCAAATATTAGGAAATTAATCTGCACATTCTTCAAAGTGGTATAAAGCACAGGTGGCATTGCCAGCTTATGAGAGTCAGGATGAGATGTCATATAGTGATGAGGAAGATGAGGTTGTAATGACAGTCCAGCAGGGAGAGAGTAAGAGTTGAGGTTGGAGGATGGCGATGAGGATGAAGATGGGTTGTTTCCTCAACTTTCACAAGCAATGTAAATGCTTGTGTACATGCAAGTACTTGTGAGTGTATGTTCATGCTTGTGAAGACAAGGTGCATTAGGATTAGGTTATGGTGATTTTTAATATTTTATCTTGAAACAACATTAATTCTAATGTTTTAATATGATAATCTGATATGATGATGTGGTTATCTTTGCATTCCACGATGGTACAATGTTGAAACTGCTGGATATGAAATATTGCTTTTTATTAAATATAAAATGTGTAATACATTACAAATTAGACAAATCTGTTTGTTCAAGTGTTTGGTTAAAGAGATGTTTTCAATAAATATATTTCATTTTTCTGCATTAAAAAAATAAATAAAAATAATGAAAATGTTTGATATTGTTAAAGTGTCCAATATTAAGCAGGAAAAACATCACAATTCTTTTTTTCCTCACTGATATCATAATGCGTACCATAGAGGGTTAGGGAATGAGAACTAAAGCTGTTTTCAGTCTTAATGCTAAGCTAACCTAACAATCTGACAACTGTGGCCTTGTAATTACTGTACTGACATGAGAGTGGTTTTGAACTTTTCATTTATCTCAGCAAAAAAGCAAACAAATGTATTTCCCAAAATGTTGAAGCCTTTCCCTGACCTTCACCATATTTTAGTTGGCATGTACAAATACTGTAGGGAGCCAGAATTAAAAAAAGGTTGGCAAAGGGATATACAAAATTACAGAATCATCCAATAAACATCCTTGTGTGGTGATAGGGTTGCTCAGTCAATTGAAGGTCAAAATGTAGGTGTGGGTTTGTCTGTCCAATGCTATGTGTGAGCATTCATCTGGTATAATTTATTTGGCCTGTATAGATAACTGTCTCATTTGATATGGTGATAAGGCACCTATGGCAATCCAAGATTTAATCTAGCCAAATAATTAAGATTTATAAAACCAGCAAAAGATGGAATGAAAACAACCCCACCCACCTATCATACATCATTACCATCATTAATGAGAAGTTACTGCAGATTATATTTCTGGACTCCCTGCAAACCAGATTGGTTTTCTAAATAATCCACAGCTGCATGATTTAATTAGGCTAACCACAATGGTGAGTGAGCTCATTAAACAGAGGTTTATTTTTGGAGATGTGATGAAAAGTGCTGCTTCAGCACCAGGTCCAGCTCACTGGAGTTTACAACCACTTTTGTATGGTCATGCCCACTGGCTGCAGAGAATGTGCTCAGACCATAGTCAGAGTGCTGATTTAGAACCTGTGGTTTGGCGAGCTCTGAACTTCAGCCCAAACCAGCACAGCTAAAATGATCCAGATCCAATCACTTGACCATACTCAAGATGTCAGGACTTGAGACAGGCTGAGGTTGACTGCATGGGATTACAAGTCATTTGTTGTTCATTCAGCAAGTATTCCTGTCTGATCCCATGGCAGATTATTGTCAAATAAAGCAGATTTTGTTTTAAAGGAGCAAAATGTCCCACTGAAATCACAAAGTCATCTCTCATAGTTGGTATTAGAATGATTTTAAATGTATTCTTAATTATTTGTTTAATTTAAAGGAAGAAAGATTTGGACATTAGTAATGTGCGGATCAATACTGGCATATCAATACTTCAGAATTAAAACATTTCTGTTCTAGGATCAATTCTCATATGAAAATGTCAATACCTAAACTCAGTAATATGGGGTAAATCTGTATTTAGTCATCAACAGGGACACACTAGAAAGTAACAACGCTATCAGTCGGAATAATACCCTATTATAGTCACGTGCAAACTACGGCTCCATAAATACATAAGCCACTGAGCGCAGTGTTGACGCTGATGATGGCTGAACTTAACCCTTTCATGTGGTCACTACAGTAGACAGCTATTATAAAACAGTTTCCTTGTATATGCATGGGTTCTGATGGTAGAATTGCACATCAGCCACCGATATGGTTTTTTCAGGGCCGATACTGATACCCTTTATTAGTAGTCAAGGAGGCCAATAACCGATATTTGGAGCCGATATTCATTTGCAATAGAAATATTGGTGTCAAAATTTTGAATAATACAAACTCCAACACTTAACTTCGTTTAAATGCCTTTAAGCATATGTTTATTAAATAGCTTTTCATATTTGCAACATGTTAAAGGTTTTTTATCTTAGACAATAGACATCTTTGTTTTAAAATTCTAACAAAAAGTGCAAGGAGCTCCCAGGCTCAGCAGCATGTCTTATAAATGAAAACTTAAACAAATAAATAGCTCCATAAAGTTTTCTACAGTAAATAACATTTTCCAAAATGTCAATATAACTGAAATGTTATTTTATCTTTCACTTATCTTTGTTTTAAGTTCAAACAAAAACAAAAAGTGCAGGGAGTTCCCAGGGTCAGCAGCATCTCATATAAAGTTTTCTTATAAACTTTCATTGCTGATTGGCTGTTACCTGTGCTGTGGCTCTGCATGTAACCAATCAAATCCTGCTGTGGGTGGGACAATGCTGGAGACAGAGTAGTGACTGCAGACAGAGAGGCGCAGATGCATCAGAGCCAAAATAACTCAGTTTTAAATTGATCTCTGTCAGATTTAAAAAAAGGCTGATATGCGTCAAAATGCCGAATATCAGCGGCGATAATGGGCCCAGCCGATAAGCGGTCTATCCCTAGCCTACAGGATAGTGGAGCATATACCACCTGAGTCAAATGATAATTATGCTTGGCAGTGATGATGAATGGCTGCCAGAAAAAAAAGTATTGACAAATGCTAGCAGTAGTGACATTGGCGCTAAGGATGCTGAGGGAACTTACATTGCCCTGAATTAAAATATGTGAACACAATAGTTTAGGATTATTAGAAATTCATATATAAATTTTAACGTGATATATAATATTATTGATTGGTTTGTTAAATACTCTTAAATTGAAAACTCAGGCATGTAGTCCACCTGAGTGGACATGTGAAAAAAAAGTGTTTTTAAAATTGAAGTTGATTTTTTTTTTTTTTAAGCCTAAAGAGGAATAAAAAACTTAGGAAAAAAATCCTGACAGAGGATTTCACAATTCATGCATGACAGGATTAAACAAAGTTGTGTGGAACTTCTTCAGTTCTGAAAACAACAACAAAGCTCTGTGACTTGTGGGACGACTGTGAGGTGCTGTGGCAACACCACAAACCTTGTCAAACACCTGAGAAATAATCACAGTATGATGAGGTTGTGCAGCAGTGGTCCAAAGAGGGACCAGAGGCATTGCTGGGGACAAACAGACTTCACTGACTGAATCCTTTGGCAGTGGCAGGTGTTATCCAGGTACACATAGAAAAGTGTTCAGCTACTGGTGACATTTATCACTGTCACAGACTGTCTAGGCTTCAGTTCATGTGTTGATGTTCAAATAACTGGAGTTTTAAAACCATGGAATAATGTTTGATTTAAACTGAAATAAATAAATATGCCAGCTAAATAAATAAATATGGCTATGAAATTTAAAATGAAATAAATGCTACAATAAACAGCTAAGTAAAGATAAGGGCTGCAACTCAACAGTTAAGCTTGGTTAAGCTGTATTTTACATGCTGGAGAGGCTTTATGAGCAAAATGAAGCTGTGACCACAGCCCTCTGCCTCCTAGGCAAGAGTGAAATGTATTTTAGTGTAGAAGAGTTCTCCCTAATGCATCAAACAGTTAATGCACTGTTTCATCTAAAAAAACATGCCTCAGTCTGTCAAGTGATTCCCCTGGTGTCACTCAGTCACAGGACTGTACCAGCCTGTGAGTGAGTGACACACAGCTGTCAAAGCAATGCCAGTGCAGATTCAGGGGTATTGAAAGCAATCACTGTCTAGCAATCAGCATATTTCATACAAAGACAATGTTGAGGCAATGAGAAAAACGACTCCTCACTGAGATGCAGGAAGTCTACCAGACAGAAGAGCCAGCTCCCGCTTTAACTCCAAGCTCTACACAAGCACCTGCTGCTAACTCTACCTCAGTGCCTTCAACATCAGTGCCTAGCTCTCAGAGTCCTGCACACAGAGGAATTTTGGACAGATTTTGACATGCATGTTTTGTCAGCCCAACATTACCAGTCAGGTGCTCGTAATTTACTCATTGAAATGCACCGTTACTCGGAGGAAAAACTGATTCCCAGAGATAAGGATCCACTACTTTGGTGGCAAGAACACAAGCGAACGTTCCTATCCCTGATCATACTTGTTGTGAAATACTTGGTAACTGTTGCTTGTTCTGAACCTGCAAAGAGATTTTTCAAAGGCAGGGGAGGTTGTGAGCAAAAAATGGAGTAGACTTAAGGGGAAAACTGTAAAAATGCTGTTCTCCCTTAACAAAAACCTATAAATGAGGGAACATTTATAAAAAGGTTGAGTCAACCATTTTCAGGGTAGTAGGTAGATTTATGTGTTTCTAAACAATTGTCAATGTGGAATGTTTTCATAAGATTGAGGAAAATGTTTTAAAGGGAGCCTGACTACTAACCTGTCAATTAACATGCGACTTCTGTGTGCTTTGGTCTGTAGGACATCTTTTTTTTTTTTCAATCTTTTGAAAGTCCTAAACGGTACACTGTGGGTTCTTCTTTATCATTAAAGAATGAGTAGTCTGATATCTTATTTGAGAAGGTTCAACCTAGTTTTTATTCCCCTTTTCAAACACATTTTTAACAGTATCAGTAACGTATCAGTATCAGTGATACCAGCCTGGGTATTACTTGGTATTTGATCGGAGAGGAAATCAGTGGTATCACACATCGCTATTAGACATACACTACCTCTCAGTGGGTGGGGCCAGGGTATGTGTGCGACTGAGTTGATAGGGGGATGGAGATACCATGTAAGAAAAATGTTTCTAAACATAGTTAGCAGTTGTTTTTAAGAATAAGGACCAGAACATTATAATTTACACAGACTAATCTTGACATCTACAAGGAAGTGTAAGTGTAAACTGGACTAAACAATACTTTTTATATTCCCAACTGATTGCGAGTGTGTGTAATATGAGAGGTGATGACAAAGTTATCAACACCTCAGAGCTCAACAGGTGAAGGTATATGACACTTCCAACACCTAACTCTATCATCCATGTAAATTGCCCCTCCCCTTCTTCCTTCCTTGTCCCAATGACCCAGTCTGATCATTATAGTGGGAGAGACATGACTGTGCAGCACAGGAATGGGGCAGATGAAATTGTGGACAGCATATCCTACTGACACACTGTAGTAGAACCTGTAGCCTTAAACCACCTCTTCTTCAGTTCATTAGCATGATTTAGACAGAGGACACGTGACAGTAAATGACAACAGCAGTATACCAGACCTGTTTTGAGCCTGATGACAGTAGGCAGTTGTTTGCCTTTTATACTAACTAACAGAATTGTTGTTTACAGCTGTACAAAAAGCTGGCACTCCAGTGTCAACAGCGAGCAACAAAACATTTACACCAGTACACCTGCAAGACAAAGAGAAGATCCACAAGACCGACAATGAGAATTCAACAAAAATAGACACACACACACACAAAAAAAAAAACTGACAAAAAGGAAAAATGGGGAAAAAAGCACAAAAAATAAAATAAGTCATCTCATCAGTCTACAGCCACACTGGCAGCTTACTGAGGCTCTACTCTGGCACCTTTGAGTTAAATGCCAATGTTTTAATGTCCACCATTGTTGCCATCGTAGTATACCTTATTAGCATGCTAACATTAGCCCCTTTTACAAAAAGATTGTACAATATGGGCATTAAGAATTCTCTCCAATGTAACTGTTTACACAGAACCAAATGAAGTCGGCTTAATGCCGCCTGCTGTGTGGTTTTATACAGCATGCCAGCCTCACGGAATCAGCAGCAGCCTAGCTGTCAGTCAGCGTCTGTATAAAAGGTGAGTAGAACAGCAGAACAGACTGTGACTACCTCCACTAATTGATTAAAGACGGGGTGATAGGACCCCCCATTCCGCCTCTGTACCGTTTATACAGAACGGTGAAGTGGATATAATAATAATGGCCAAATATTCCTGCCTTGAAATGGGCTGTGTAAAAGGGGCTATTATCTAATTAGCATTGAACACAAAGTATAGCTGAGGCTGTGCTTAGTTTTGCAGGTATCATAAACTAAAAAAGAAACATCAGGGGATCACGGAAGTCAGTAGAATTCATCCTCCCAAAGGTTTAGAGCAATCCATCCAGTATTTGGTGAGATATTTCAGTCTGGACCAAACTGGTGAACTGATCTCCACTTTGAGAGCCATGTCACCTCATCACATTATAGATTTCTTTATTAAGGCAGAGAATCAAAATGACTCTAATTAGTTATTTTGTTAATAAAGCTTCATTTAATCACCAGGGAATCAAGATTTCTTTTGTAAGAAAGATTCAATAACAAATGACATATAAAACATCACAATATAATTAGTATTTATAATGCTATGTTGCATAAATCAGATTCCCACTGAGAGAATGGGTTATAGTAGGGACATCAAAGTGCAACTATATCCCATTACAAACTCTAAACTCTGCCTAATGCTTTGAGTAGAAGTACCTCTGCGCTCAATGGACATCACAAATGTGGAGAAAGAGTCTGCTGAGTTGTCCTAGGAATGTGAGAGCAGCAGAACACTTGAGATGAAGCCAGAAAATATAGCTGCAGACTGGCCACACCCTGCACCACTGTCCGCCGCACCAGCTGCCTGCTGACTGTGCCAGCGGAGCTGGGAGAGCAAACTGTGAGAGTTAAATGTAACCAGGCAAAATCCCCAATCTCCTCTGACTTTCTAACTATGATGCTCTGTAGACCAGCAGAGATTGCACAGATATCTCCCTGTAGAACCAGAACTGTTCTGTTATTGGTCATATGGACACGGGCTCAGTCATGATGGAAGATACAAGCAATTGTAGGTTTTCCTGAACTTTCATCTCTAACTTCTAACACATCATGAGACTCAATCTTAATTTTCAAAACAACTTTATCCAAAACTATTAAAAGAAAACTCCACCTGTGATGCTGAGTTTGTGGTAACATGTAGTTTACAAGGAAGCTTTTCACTCTGAGACACTAACGCTAATTAAAAAAAAAAAAAAAATCTCATTTGACTGGAGATGCAGGAAATAACTAGATGTCATGTGAGTTCAGTGTATGTATGTGTAACTGCTGTAACTCATGAAACAAGTGGTCTTTGTAATCCTGGGTTTAGTATCTTCATTATCAGTATCTGAGGTTCTCTAAAATATGCTGGACCCAGGATCTTAGAGGCTGGTGTAGTTACAGGTTGTCTCGGTTCAATATTTACTAGGTTCAGTAAGGAGACTGGTGCTAGGAAACTCTATAAACTGTTTTGTTCTTTTTTTTTTTTTTTTTTTTTTACATTATTCGTTGTAGTCTCTTCCCCGTGATCAGTTTTTAATACCAGTCTTTAAGACAGCAGTCAGTTTTTTTATTTTAGTCTTGGGCCCATATAAGAAAAATAACTTGAGACCTCAGAAATACAGTAGAAAACAAAATATTTATCCTCCTCAGTTAAAATTTCCAGTGATTTCCTGTGAACAGCACAAGATCCACACATCAGTGTGCAGATGAGAACAAGGCAGTAGTGATGATCTGGACAGAAGCTCAATGTGGAGACGTTATTAGCTGTCTTAGCTTTTTACCTCTGGAGATTGGTATTTAGGCTTCAAACATCAGAACCAGTGGTGTCTATCTGTTTAAGGTTATCTGATGAACTAAACCTGGAAGGATCAGAAACTTACTGGAATAATCCAAAACCCAATGAAAAAAATCCATTGGCTATTCCTGGAAGGAACCAGGGTGATGCTAACTTCAGGATTAATTTCCCATTGTTATGCAGATATACACAGCTTTATCTGTCAATGAAGCCCTACAAAAACCAGCTAGCCAAACTCCAGGCTTTGTTTTAGGGACATTAGAACTTGGATGACAAACAATTTTTTTACTACTGAACTCAGATAAAACTGAAGTCATGTGTAATCCATCCCGAACACGTCAGCTGGCTCCCAGCTCCACTGTAAAGAATCTTGGAGTTATCTTTGATCAGGATGTGTCCTTTAGCTCACATATAAAACAAACCTCTAGGACTGCCTTCTTTCACCTGTGTCCATGCATTTGTTACTTCTGGGTTGGACTACTGTAATTCATTATTATCAGGCGCCTCTACTGTGGAACCTTCTCCCAGTTTCAGTCCAGGAGGCAGACACCCTCTGTACCTTTAAGAGTAGGTTTAAAACTTTCCTTTTTAATAAAGCTTATAGTTAGGGTTGGCTCAGGCTTGAACCATCCCTTAGTTATGCTGCTATAGGCCTAGACTGCTGGGAGATCTCCCATGATGCAATGAGCTTCTCTCTCTCTCTGTGTCTCCCTCTCTCCATCAGTATGGATTCATATCCCATAAATCATGTTGCTAACTCAATATCTTCCCTTTCCTTTTCTTTCCCTTGCCTCTGGAGCTGTAGAGTCTGATCTGTGATGACAAGTCTCCTGCTGCTCCTACAACTCCACTCAACACCTGCTGCCTTGAGCTCACTCTTGTTGTGATTTGGCACTGTATAAATAAAACTGAATTGAATTGAAAATGTCCTGAGATGTGTTCTGTTGTGATCTGTTGCGAACCAGCGCCATATGAATAAAATTGATTTGACTTGGTTGCGAGTGAGCCAGAGTGTAGCTGGAATGTAATGAAACCAGATACAATGGATGTTAAGGATTATTATGGACAGCAGCTTGATCATTAGTTTACTGCAGTGTATGAAAAGTGCAGAGGAGAATGTAGTTTGGTTCCTGATGTGACAAATAGTGATAAATAAGACAGTATTATGCACTGTGGATATTAAATGGGGGTACCACTGAACTGAGCAGTGTTTGTAATCGTCAGTCAGTTACTCAATTAGTCAGGTTGTTTGTGAAACTCCACAGGAACCAGGACTTTGTTGTTGTGAGGTCAACCATTTTCTCAATGATCTTGTGTGTAGCTGCTGCTACATCTGAGCAACCCTCAACGGTCTAATATGACTAATATGACTAATCTACAGCAATGCCGCTATTTTTACTGAGACATGATTTTCACAATTGAATCTGGTGGTTATAATCTCATTTTCCAGAGGTAAAAAAATTCACCCACCTACTCAAACTACATTTGACTTTGTTTTTCACATCAATAAACATAACAAGAAATCTACATTTACAGCCCACATATTGATATTAATAAAGTTCAACACATGAATGATGCTGTACACACAAGCTGTAGCAGAAGAAGGCCATGGTAAAGTAAAGTAAGGTAAAGTTTCAGAGTTCCTAAAACGGTTCCTGTGTCCACAGAAAAGCTCCTGTAATGGAAACGAGCTAAGAGTTAAATCAAGTTGTAACTCTTGACCTCAAGCTCCAGCTCACACAGAAAAAAACAACTTCTATTAAGTAGGATTTACTTAATAAAATCCTCTTAACAATTTGCACTAGTACTTTTTAAGTAATTTTAAGTAGTTTCTACTGCTGTATCCAACACCGTCTTTAGCAAAGTCAAAGCTGGGGAAGGCTGCTGCCCCTGGTCTGTGTGTCCCAGGTGAGCTGTATGTAAGCAGAGGGTCCCATGGAGCTGACAGTGTCTTAAATTAAATTGTAAATTGTTGTTTAAGTCATTTACAAGATGGACAAGTGATTTGGGGTGTACCAGCAGCAGTACTTGCCATGGCATTAGCTTTTAAGACAGTAACTTTAAACACTTCAAAAGTATAGTGCAGTGTTGGGGGGTATGCAAGGTTGAGGGCATAAATCAGCTGCATAAGCAGCGTGCAAGCTTTAGCAGTATTGCCACATCCTTGCAACATCTCCTTGCCTTCAAGAAGGATGGCTACATCCACTGGATCCTCTCCATCAGCACTGTGGACAACTATGATCTTGAGGATGTGTTGAGAGGCATCACTGCGGCTGTTCTCCTGCATACAATTTACAAGAACAATGAAGACAATTCTATTGAGAAACAAATTCAAATAAAATTGCTTGAATTATTTGTTGACCTCAGTATCAGGGTGCTAAAAATATCCATCATGAAACATAGATCAGACATTGAGTCAAATCTATTTTACAGTGAGCCTGCATTAGCAAAACATTTTTAGAACATGGCGCAAGATGACTGCACACCACAGATTGTAGCCCCAAATGAATGTTGCTCTCAGCCATAAATTGTGTGCCTTTGCAACTTTATAGTGCGAGGAAACCCTATGGCTTTGTAATCCCATGTGAGTATACATAATTTGAATCTATTTAGTTTGTTCATGGAAGTGATATAAGAATTTGTTTGCTTTGTGCCATTTGGGCCAAAGCTGAGCAGAATATCTTCAACTCTTCCTTTACCTCCACTCTTACCTTAGGGTTAACTTTAACTGTGACGATAACATGATAACATTAAAATTTTAAAAGGCGTCATTAAAAATGCTTCAACTAAAATCAAAAAGTTCCTCAACTTTCTTGCCAAGGTACAGGATCAGGCTGTGGATAACAGCATCATGTCTCATCTCAATGATTTGGTTTTGTGAACAGGTTAATATTGTGTCAACAATTATTTAGACACAATGATGTGTAAAGTGAGAACACAAGAGCATACAAGGAGCAAGGAGCTGTGATCTGAGTGTGCTCATATCCTGATCAAAGATAACTCCAAGATTCTTTACAGTGGAGCTGGAGGCCAGGGCAATGCCATCTAATGTAACTACGTCATTAGAAAATGTATTTCTGAGGTGTTCAGGGCCAAGTACGATAACTTCGGTTTTGTCTGAGTTGAGTAGTAGAAAAATGCTGGTCAGTCTTAGTGTCCCTGAGGCATGCCTGAAGTTTAGTTAAATGATTTTATTATAGTTATAGTTATAGAAATTTATGGAGTGATTTATGATAATACCACCCAGAGGGAGCATATACAAGATAAATAGAATTGGTCAAAGCACAGAACCTTGTGGAACTCCATGACAAACTTTTGTGTACATGGAGGAATTGTCATTAACATGTACAAACTGAAGCCTATCAGATAGATAGGGACTTTATATATTTCTTTAAAGATAAAATGCTCCAGTATCTTTAACAGGATGTGATGGTCAGTTGTATCAAAAGCAGCACTGAGAAATCAAGTAAGAGACCCCACTAATTAGGAGGTCATTTGTAACTTTCACAAGTGCCATCTCTGTGCTATGATGCAATCTAAATCCTGACTGAAAATCTTCAAATAAATTATTGTCCTGTAGAAAGTCACAACTGTTTTGCAACTGCTTTCTGTGGCACATAGCCCTTGTAAGCTCATTTGCCTAGATAAACACAAAATAGAAATCTGACTAATACAAACAAAAGTGGAAAAGTAACCAAAAATAATCAGAAAGAAAATTTTGCCATAACTCACATTTTATGCCAAAAACAACCACAAAAAAGAAACTGCATTAGCTAAGACTTACGTGTAAATACAACATCAAGGTTACACACCAACAGGGAAAATACAAGCTCTGTGCGCTTTCTTGCATTTTTTTGTCTTATTCTGCAGATTATAGTTCAAAAGAGTGGATACCATATTGACCAGAATATAAGCAGTATTTATCCCCCCTTGAATGGAGCAAGTATTAGTGTACTACAGTATTTTAGAGTGTTGCATTGTGGACATGGATGTATTATTAGAGCTGGATCATGGATGGTTGTGGATTGTGTAACCTAATTATGTTGATTACAAGTGAAAACGAGTTCACATCGTCTCCTGATGTCTTTACTGCAGAAATGAAATGTGGGGTAGATCTATCAAACAGCAGAGAATAATAGCTGTTACAGATGATTAGTCTGAAAAACATTAACTGTTAATGATTATGTAAGAGGGATAAGAGTGATAGAAGGGTGACTGGCTACAGTCACTCAGTCAGCTGATTAGTGGTCACTAGGAAAGCAACCTGTCTACAGATGTCTGACTGAACAGAACCTGAAGCAGCCAGACGTTGTTTCATTGTCAGGGCTGTGGGAAGATGAGAAAACTGCAGTCCAAACCTATTCACTTTTAATCTTCTTTTACTTGTTATTTCGTATGGCACACAGTGCGATCACTTAAGAAGTGTAAAGGACACAGCAGTCACTTCATCAGTCACATCACGATAGAGTTTTCAGCGTCATGATGCGTATATTGTCATGTTTTCTGAATCGCAATGTATTGTGTCACGGTGCATTGTTACACCCCTAATCTCTATCATTCATTCTGGTCCACTGTTTGTTTTTGGGATCCTTGCACACTGATACCATACATCTAGACTCAACTAAAACTAAGGTGGTGGTACTACAGTGGCCTCTATCTTGTGAGAAATTCCCTGCCTGACGTCCATAAACACTCCACCACCAACAGAAGCCCCAGGAAAGTACTCATAAACTACAGGCCTGGCAGGCACAGTGCTTTTCCAAAGCTGAAATTCCTTTTGAAGACTTAAGACTAAAATGTTTTGACATTATTAGGTTATATAGTATAATAAAATATGTCTTAAGAGTAGCATAGCTGTATCTCTCTGTGTTAATAAAGTTGGTCTGGGAACAGATGCTCTGTGACATCACAATGCCAGGGGTGCCCCCCCCAGTTGAAGGCTGTGCTGGTGTTTCTCTGGCATAAATCTTAAGTTTAACCCCAGGAAGCATCGGGGTCCTGCCCTTCTCAGCTGTCCCTGTTTATATTTAGTGCTGCAGGCACAAAGATGGAGCTGTGGTGTAGGATTACTGTGAAACTCAACCTGCTGGGCTGTTTCATGGTTTAGCCTACATTTTTTCCCTCAGTGGTCCTTGTGCACATGCACTGTATCAGATTATTCATTTTGCCAGCTATTTTCTGATTTAGTCTCAGTCCTGAGATCAGAAGTCCATGTTAATCTTTAATTAAGCTCATCCTTTTTATTTCTGGTCTATTTTTGGTTGATTCTGGACAAGTGATACTGTCCAGTCTAACTGGTGTGATATGAGCCTGATGATGGTGTTATATTAGACTGTATTAGACTCATACAGTCTAATAATGGGTTTGACACACTCTGAAAACAGACAAACTCTGAAACAAAAGATTAGACAAATTAGCTTAGCATGTGTTGTTGTTTTGTTTGCCCTTCTTCTTCCCTTTGCTTTTGACATCAGACTAGAACACTACTATTTATTGTGCTGTCCTTCTATTACCTGTGACATTTCTGGTACCTTCCGTACTTTATGGTACTGCAGAACTTAACTTTGAATCTAGAACCATCATCAAGTCTTAATGCTTTTGGTTTATGTCTAACATCTGCTAAACTCATGACATTCCAGTCAGCCTCAGCTACACTTGTGTTTAGTGCTAATTAGTAAATATTAGCATGCTAACATAGTCCAATAAGAAGGTGAAAATTAAATTAAAATTTCTTCCTCCACATAAACCTTCTGCTCTGCAGTCTGCACAATACAACATTTCATAGTATTCTGTTTAGGGTGGGAAAGCACAGTGTAAAAAATAAGTCTGTAATACTGTCTCTAATATCCCTTTCCACCTAAGATAAGATTGTTGTTTCCTTGAATTTTATTCTTTGACTTATCAGGGTATCTTCTGCTTTCCTTCCAAGACATATTTTAAAATATATATTTAGCATGACAATTGAAAAAATTCCATGTCACAGATGACACAGACATAATTTCTCAAACTTCTTGTCAGTTAATCCAAATTCATCTCCTGAACAAGGGAAAATGAGTTTGAAATTATCATCCAGCAGGCTGAAGTTAGAGCTGTAAATGGCCTGAAGTAGCTGATTTTAAAATGATGTTTGGCTTGCCTCGGGAATGACAGTCTACACAGGCAAGAATAGGCATATGAACCCTTTTTCTGATACTTATAGACCAAATGACCAAATTCATTATCACACTGTCATGTACATTTGTCAAGGAACTGATGATTTTGTGAATGGTAAAACAGGATGTTGCTAATGGTCAGATTTGGTGGAAAAGTCACAGGCCAATCATTGTCACACTGTGGAGTGATGTTTTTAAAAACAGGTCCCCAGTTTGTTTGTAGCAGACGTGTGTGAGTACACGCATGAACACACAGGTGCATAGGTGACATAGGTGACACAATACATGTTCCTGCCCCTTGTTTCACACAATTGCACTGATCAACACTTGGTGGCAGTAACATGCATAGGAACATATTAATGCAGCTACAAAGACAGTGGAGAAGAAGCAGACCTTGGACATGAACAATGCACAGATTTAAATGGTTGTAAAAACTGGTTTTGTAAATGTTTTATGGAAGAAGATATATTAAACACATTACACTCAGTGTGTCTTACACCAAATGTAAGCATGAATCTTTCACAAGGCACCTTTAACGTCTACTTTGAAGACTTCTTCTCAAGCCTCTCTGGGTAATTTTCAACATTTAAAATCAAATGGAGATGATCAAATTCACTACTTTTCCAGACCTGTATTTGACCCCTGAATAAACACAATAAACAATCAACTTTTCTTGGAATGGCCATTGAATAAGGTTGTACACTGTTGTGTTGAATGAATGTCTGTTCTGAGTAATTGCATCCATACTGGAGAGTAGTGGGCGTTCTGAAAGCCACTCTTTACAGCTG